>NW_017257952.1:0-13056 GCF_001594055.1 Mycetomoellerius zeteki
AAGTTGGGCGCCAGGTTCACACCGGTGACAATTACGCGGTGGAAAAGTAACAGAAAATGTAACGACTCCATTAGTTTTTGAGTAACGGTAACGGTTATTTTTATAAAGGTATCTTCCCAACTCTGTATACAGGATGTCCCGAATTTAAATGGTTAAAGCGTGTAAGGGATTGATAAACTAAGAAAAAAAAGTCCTTTAGAGATATGCTCGTTTTTGCTTCGTTTTAGAGAAAATCGCAAAAAAAAGATGAAACGTAATTTTCGGAATATTATTGTTTTCAAAGCGGAATATTATTGTTTTCGTGTACGACTTCAGCAATAATGCTTTATGAAACGGTCCATTCAAGTGTGTTGAAATTGACTTTGTTAAAATTTTATGTTGAATTTTTAACATATTTGTGTGTTAATTTAGTATATAATGTGATTGTGTTATTTAAATAAACATAAACGAAGAAACGGGCTCTCAAAATTAAAAACAAAAGAGTATCAAAACAAAGCTCATGAGAGTACAGCTTGATAGCGCAAAAAAATCATATGAAAACTTTTTTAAATATCTATTGCGAAAATATGATCTTTTCAACAATTAATTGAACGTTTCGATTCTATTTGAATTATCCCTCAGCAATTCGATACAAATGTTTCTTACTCCAAATAGAATCGAACCGTTCAATTCTTGAAAATACATCATATTTTTACAATAAATACACACACACACACACACACACACATATATATAAAAGTTTTTATATGACTTTTGCGCGTTATTAACCATGCTGTACTCTCATTAACCTTGTTTTGATTCTCCTTTGTTATTTAAATAGTTTGTATTGAATTAATATTCAATATTTCTTAATGTCAAAATAACACAATTTATCAATTAATGAAGAAATAACAAAAATTTTTGTTTTAAAACGTAAATTCTAAAATAATTGAATAAAATATGTGTTAATTTAATATATAAATAAAATGTTAATTTAATATATAAATGTTAATTTTATTGAAAAAAATATGCTTCCATGATTTGTTTACAAACTGCGTTAGTAGGGTAGAGCGGGGCTAATTGTGTGTGACACTTTTTCTTTAAATTATTATAAATCTTTACACAATTACAGACTAATCATAAATGCTTTAAAACGTTGCATGTTCATCTGGCTCAATTAAATAATTAAGTACTTATAAATCCTTGATATATCTTGTAAATAAGAAAAAAATTACGTTAATTACAAGAATGCAAAGTGAATCAATATGTCTCATCTATGGGGCATGTTGAGCATCCTCGAAGGATAAGTTGAGCCATGAAGATAATTGTTTAATGAGGTTATATATTATTAAAAACATGGAAGGATTATGTGTATATTAATCAAAAAAACATGGAAGGATTATGCGTATATTAATCAAATTTTTATTTACATCTTAAATACAATAATAATTTGTAATATTCTTTCTTTTTAAATATTTTAATTAACAAAATTAGAGAAACTAAAATTTTTACTCTTTATAATAATAATTAAACGTAAAATATATGTTTAATCGTTAACATAGAATAAAAAACATTGATAAAAACAGATTTCATTTAAGCAGCTGAGTTTATAAGGTTAGTTATGAGATACTGACCCAACAAGCCTCATATCGGTGTTGACTGAAATACTTTTTTATAACTGAAAAACCGTAAATAAAATAGCAACTTAAACATTAAAGTTAAAAAATACGATAATAACTTATTTCCAAAAAACACATTTGATTATTATCAATCGCATTAATTACCATGTAGACCGAAAAGAATACTCACCTAATAATTTTACTTTTGATATGCAAAAACGAAAAAGCGCACGTATTTGGCTGTTGATAGCCGGACACAAATTATTGTATTAAGGTACAGTAGTCTCTGTCTTTGTGCTACATTACGCAAGCATAGACGTATCTACATATATTTTGGTTATTTAGATATTTGCATTTGATCAACTTGCCCCCATGCTCAAATAGCCCCACTGTACCCTATTATTTTTTGTGTTTATTTTTAAAAATAATATTGATGTTATTTCTAACATATTCATCTTGTGTTAGATTTAATACAAATTTTCCAAATGCATTTTACTGACATTTGTCTAAATATGTAGCATTGTTTTGTTTAATAATATCGAATAAGAGTAATAGAAAAACTAGAAGAGAAAAAATAGAAAATTTTTTGGTACAAATACCATAACTAAATTGCTCGCTGATTTATCTGTCTATTTATATAGAAATGGATGTATTCTTTCATCAAATATCGCTTGAAATATCTTTCTTATTTCCTCAGTATCGCAGACAATTACGTAATTGGTTCTTTAAGATAGTTTTGTCCACGTTTATCGGTCGCAGACAACGTCACTACGGTTTCAACCGTGGAACAAAAGCGAGAATTCGATTACCCAATTAGCAAGAATAATTACGTAATAAGGGGGTTAATGCGTTTTGAGGTAACTCGCTATGATATTTTTACTGTGAATTACACTGGCCATGCAGAGTGTTTCGGATTTTCTGCTTTTTTTTATTAACTTTGTGTATGTTGATCTTTTTTTTAACAAAAACGTTTTAAATAATTCTTGAGCTCTAAATTACGTAAGAATTTTTACAAAAAAGCCTTAGAGGAGTAATACCTATCTTTTATCGAATTGCACTTATTATAAAGAGTTAACAAATTTTAAATAAATAACAAAAAAACAAATTTTTAAAAATAAAATTTGAATATAAGAATGCTTAATGAAAGTTTGTAAAAGCTGATTTTAAATTTTTGAAAAATTTAGCTGAAGTTTGCAGCAAAAAAGGACATATCCATGTATAAAAGTACGGCAATATAGACATTTTCATTTGCTACTTCCGTTAATAATGCAGTTGAAATGTCAGCAATTTGAGACTTACACTAATGCGCCTGTAGACTGCACAAACCGTCTACGACATGACTACGTATATCGTCGACTGCGGTATTAAATATTTACTTGCTTAGTACCGAGCATCTTCTTGAATCCTCCTGGATCCTCTCGGATTCTCTCAGACAGTTATGTCTATTCTGGATATTGCCACCTAGGGACGGTGTTAACTTCGAATGCGTACGTTCGAGGTATTCTATTTCCATGACATCTCTCGTTATAATATTATATATTAATATATCGTACGATATATAAAGTGCATATATATTAATAATAACTTATTATATAAGATTGAAAAAATAAAAAATTAATTTATTTTTTATTAATTATTTAATGATATTGATAGTTTATCATTAATTAAGTAATATGTTAAAGTTCGAATTTACACTAAAATATATATGTAAAAAATACGCACATGAAAGCATACGAATAAGTAAAAACTTTGAAATAGGAATTAATTTAAATATTAATTTTATTAGTAAACACAATTAGCAGTTAAACTGCTTGTTTACGTAATACAAAGCAATTTGCATAAAAGTATCGTTTTATGCACGAAACGCCACGTTCGCATGGAACGAAGATCTTGCAATTATTCTATCTTGCTATGCTTGACATAAACGATATCTAATTGTGCATAATCATAATGTTGCATTTCCGCTGGCAACTTTCGCCGAGAGCCGCAATTCTCAAATCCGCCCGCGGCGGATGGCATGGCGAGAATGAGAATAATGAGAGAGAACGCGCAGCGCGGAGACAGATTCAGCAATGTGCACCAGTGGATTTTACTTTCTATAGCTTGACGAATGAATAAAGCACTCATCCCATTCAAGAATAAAATTGAACGGTTGCTTCAGGTTCTCCGTATTTTACATTCACATTTACTCTCATCGTTATTCTCGAAGAAATCACCTGGTCTCGCTGATCATCGTAGCACTTTCTCTTTTCCAAATTTTCTGCCGGAAATCTTAACGTTTTGTTTCCAAATCTTTTCATATTCGTACGAATTATGCTGAACTGTGGTAAATATTCGGAAGATTCAACGTCGAATGATTTAAACACTTAAGATCCAACTTGACTATTAAAGACTTTTATTTCCTATTTGTTATGTATTCACATTTACAGTCTTAAGAAATTCTTTATTTAATATTGTTCGAAAGATGTTGATATAAAAAACAGATATACGCGTTTCAGAAACTTAGCGAAACTGCCAGTCTGAAATCCAGTAAAACAAACGGTTTTGTAAGCATGGGTATTTTATGTGAAACAGTTTGTGCGTAAACCATCGATATCCGCCTTACGACCACTCAGGCGATCTGAATTCGGATTTTATTGCTCTCTAATACTATGGTCGTAGAGAATTTACTTTCCCCCTTTTCTCGTTTGGCTGTATTCTTCTGCGGATCTTCTATCGATGTCGACAAGAGAAAACAGATATATACATTAAGCCACGGTGGCTTTTATTATACTTCCTTTCCGCGTGCCGATCTTGAATCCCTTCGAAATCCTTCACGATTGAACTCTAGACAACAGTTCTCCACCTTATCGTTGCGTGACAACGTTGGCGTACGTCGTTGTGTTCGACGATATCTTTGATTCCGATATATGCGATATACAGACAGATAGAGAGAACTAAGTGAAGCAAGAGGGATGGAGTTAGAGGAGCACTGTGATTAGGCCGAGAGAGTTCTTTCCGGTCTTCCGAGCTCGGCTCAATTGATCTCCGCCGTGCTTCGACAGACTCGTTATAATTGAAGAAGGATATAAGAGTAGCTACATTGTTACGATATTTATTACTGTAAATGTTACAAGTGTTATATTTTATTTTGTTCGATAATATAAAAACGTTTTTATAACATTGTCATGTTGAAGCAGTTAAGTAATTCTTAATTATAAGACAAATGTTAATTTTATTGATTACATTAAATTAATTAAGATTTATCAATTTTCTAAATAATGACTAATATAAATTGCATGATAATTTATTTTAAACAAGTAATTATATTTTAAATTCCATATGTATCCATATTCTTAATGTATCATTTTTCGTAGATGTTTCGCGGAAAGTAATTTACGGCGCGTCACGATATTTTTACCAGATTTTTGTCCAGAGAAGCGACAGTCTTTCTCGTTAATTCCACTCCTTCCTCGTTAAGTTACTTTTAATGTCTAGGATTTAGACAATTATAAATTCGTGGTTTTATCGTCGCGGCAAGTAGAAGGGATATCTGCTGAAGATCTCTCTCTCTCTCTCTCTCTCTCTCTCTCTCTCTCTCTCTCTCTTTTTCTCTTGTTCATGGCGGTCCTCTTGACAGGAAAGTTGAAAGCTCTTTGGTTGCCTTGCGAGCCAATATAAAGCGATATATATCCGTTTTCTCAGTGAAAACCAACCTAGACAGGAGGACCTACCTTATTGAAAGTGGAGAATATCGTAGTAGGAAAAAAAGGGGTAACATGCAGGGAAAAAGAGAAATGGTAGGAAAGGATTTATTGAAACGGCGTACAGCACTGTTTCTATATTGCGCCCATCGTCATTCGACACCAGCGAATCATCGACTTTCAACTCTGACACTCGAATATTCATACGTTACACGTACATGAGTACGTACGTGTATGCGCGCCTCATTGATTTGTTTAATAAATAGCACGGTATCGGTATTTATATTGCGAGCGATATACAACGCGATTCGTGATACGAGATGGCGAAGAGGTAGGTAGTGATAGACGGAACCCGGCCGATCGGATTTATTGGAATATTTGCGTTACACTTTTGATCAACAGCAACAATCCCTTGTACGTCAATGCTGCTGTCACGCTTTGAAGAAGCTTTGAAGCGTGATACCAGACAAAACTTTCTAGATTTAACAGGATTTTCTGATATGTGTGTTTAGAGAATGCAATTTAAGAGCACAGTGCTTTGATCATGGAAATCAGTTTTTATTTATTCATTTATTTTGTATGTGAGTTATGCAGTTTTTTTTGAGAAATGTCATACTATTTAAATAAAAATTGGAATCTGTGTACATTTTATTACAATACGTTGTAATACAATTTTAAATTATTCTCATAATAAATTTTCATATCTATGTAAGTTTTGTAGTATTAAATATTTGTAGTATTAAACAAAAAATTTTCGAAATTTAGATCTTCTTTATTATTTCTTGGTCCAATATGGTGCTCTAGAGCACGCTGTGATAATATTTGCTTTATATAAAAGCTGTGCAGTCTGTACTTACGAAATAGTAGTTTGCTGATGGTTTGCCTCAGACTAGTAGTTTGCACGAAGAAACAACATGGTGTTCTTAGAATTGGACTTAGACGTCTAATTAAAATATTGTCGTTATATAAAAAATGTATCTGTATGTGTGCGTGGTATTGATGTAGTAATATATAGTGATGTATTAATAACACATAAATCGTCTGTGTGTAAGTCCTGTTTACATTATGACTAATTGTCTTTAGGATCCCTTTAATTATTATAAATACTAAAAAATGTACGTTTTGACTATTTTCTAGCCATTTTCAGCGCTTACGGAAGCAAAGAATCGAAAGTAGTTATAAAAAATATAGTTAAGTTGTTGCGCAATCCATCCACGAGATCTCTTGCGGTCAAATTTTCACGAAGATATATAACTGTCATATCCGTCGCTTAGTTTGGTTTCTTGAGTTCTGTATATTTTGATCAGTATTTTTAATCAATCGTTATTTTAATATTGAGAACTGCGGAATATTTGAAATGCACTATTCATTAATTGAGTATCCGTTTACAATTTTGAGGAAGCATCAGCCTCGTTATAACGTCCAGTCATCCAACCGGTCATGGGATGAAGACTCTCTGTTTTATTAAGGGGTGGAGTTTTACCGCAGGAGATCTCGTGGACGGATTGTGCAACAACTTAAGTATGGTTTTTGTAAATACTTATTTCGATTTTTTTTACTTTTGTAAAGCTAGAAGATAGTAGAAACGTACGTTTTTTAATATTTGATTAAACGCTAAAAATCTTTGTAAAAAATGTAATATTTTTCGTACCAAGATTCGCGTATATCTTCGTTTAATTTATATTTAATTTACTAAACAAAAGATGAGAATAATTTTTAATTTTTTAGATGTTTTAGATTTTTTAATTGTTCCTTTTTAGATTTTTCCTTTTTAGATTGTTCCTTTTTATATTGTTCCTTTTTAGATTGTTCCTTTTTAGATTTTTTAATTGGTCATTTTTGTTCTTGACAGAAGCAAAATTTCTCATGTAAGCTTTTGTTTAATATAATATCGTAGGTCTTCTACTGCAGACGTATAGTAAGAGTTTTACTCCTCTAATAATATTCTCGTGCATTTCTGGTTGTCGGAGGAATTTCCATTAGTGGAAGCACGAAATATTCTTGTATCGCTTGCGCGCGCTTTCGTCGACGTGAGCTTCTCGTTTCCACGGCAGATCTTCGATACGTTGGATACGTGTAATCTTCGACAGTGAGCATTGCCTCTGGAGTAGCAAGCGAAACGTGGTAGTAAAGTAACGGAGCAATAGTTGTGTGCGACGGTAAGGAACTTGTCAGCAAATCGGTTTTCCGATGTCGCTTCGCCATGAGTTCCCAGTTGGGACATATTACGAACCTACAAATGCAGCAATGAAATTTGAAATAAAAAAAGCGTACATTTTAAATTATAATAAATCAATACACAGAATAATAATTTGAAGTATTTTAAAATAATTTTAAAGAGTTATTTTAGTAAGTATTTTTTTAATATATTTGTATGCTTTTTGTATATTTTTTGTACGAATTATATTTTGTCGTTTCTTTTAAATTTTAAATGATCAGCTATTCGACTATACCTAAATTAAATAACGTAACTACGAAGCGAGCAGTTTCGAGTTATTGCAAATGAGTAAAATGAAAGAAAAAACATTCTCTCCCTCTCTCTCTCTCTCATATCGATGGCATTTTTTACATGGTGTTCCATCCCGTGTCATCGTTTCGCTTTGCAAGATTTGGAGAATCGTGCAACCGAGTAAACGATCTAATGCCAAAACGCGCGAAATTCTCATTCACGCGCGGCCGTCGCGTCGTTTTGTGCGATTGTCGGGAATTACGGTGTGTGTCGTGTGTGACAGCTGGAGAACATTCCCAATAAGATACGAGCAATAAAAGACTTGGTGTTCGCGGTGGGACTCGCGTTTGTCCATTCATCCGTTCGTTTGCAGGTTCACACGCACGTTTTTATATGGAATGGATACCGACGAGGAAAAGCAAGAAATATAAGAGTGAAAGAGAAAAAAATATAAAAGGGGGAGAGACTTCGTCGTTGGGATTTATGCCGATCGATATCCGACCGTTAATCGGCCAATAAGAGAGGGACCTCATGTATGGCTCGTGGGACAAAGCCGGCCATTATTTTTCAGACGTGCGTCGCTCGATCGACGCCTTGTATTTCGCATACTTTATTACACGGTATTACCTGGGCCCATCTTCTCTCTGGACCCCTCCACCCTCATTCCGGGCCCCGTGGGCGAGTCTTTACGAGTTAACCAAGCTTGGCGGGCGCGAGAAGAAGACGCGAAGGATGAGGATAAAGGAAAAAAGAGCAGGATGAGTGAAAATTCCAGAGAAATCAGAGAGAATAATGGAGGGAGAAAAAAAGTGTTGAGAGGAGATGAAAGAAGGAGAGTACAGGGACATTTTGTAGATTTAATAAATTCTAAAATGTCATCGAATACTTTCATTTTTATACGTTATAAACCTCGTCTTTTGTTTTCTAGACTTGAACGTTATCTACAAATTATTTATAGATATTATACATTTTATATTATGTTAAAAATACATTCATTCAAACGCAAAGTTTTTCTTGTATACAATCACGAAAAGAATGGTTTTGCATCTAAAAATTTAACCAAATACAGATCTGAAAATAATTTTGTTGGATTATTAAAATAATTATGTAAAATGCTCAAACTGGTTGCTAGAATATCAAAACTTTTTGCAGCATTGTTCATCATTAGGGCAACTAAAAATATGCATTTAAAAAATTCCCATTTTAAGCGCTTAAAGTGTGCTCCATAAAATAGAAAAAATGTTCTAAAAAAGGAAAATATATTCTTGAATAATTATCTTTCATTAAAAAAATTTTTAGGTATATTTTTTTTTAGAATTAAATTATTTACAATACCGAAATAGAATAATTTTAATATAAGATTGTTTGCATTGTATTTTCATTTTTATATTTATTAATTAATCCCATGGCATTTAAAAAAAGAAATGATTAAATTATAAACACGTATATACAATATATTTGAAATTAAGCCAAAAGTTTAATTGTTTCAATCTATATTTTGATTACAATAAATTATAAATATGTTACTTAAACTTTCGAACAGAAAGCTTTACGTATTGGTTGGAAAATATTATGCCTAGTTAATTTTTTAATTAGTCAAATAAAAGAAATATGCTGTAACATATTTTTGATTGTTCTCATTATGCTTGAGTTTTCTATATAATTATATTAATGGTTCAACAAAAATATTTTTAAATCTGTATCTAGCTAAATTTTTAGATATTTCAGCAAAGTCATTCTTTCTGTGAACTAATATGTTTTTATTTCGTTTGAAATCAAAATTTTATCAGAGAGAGAGAGAGAGAGAGAGAGAGAGTCTGTATATATTCAGATCTCTATTAAATTGACTCTGAAAGAGAACGTGGAATTGAGAAGACAATGAGAAAGCGTGTCGCGTGGGAGAAGATGAAAAATCTATCGAACAGACGTTTATTGGAAAATTGCGACCAGCCGCTTTCGGAACAGAATGATTAATGCTTGCAAGACGACGTGCGTACGTATACTTGCATCCCCAGCGGACTGTATCCACTGCTGCCGCGCTAGAAGTTTTCGGCGAAGTTTACTCATACTCCAGGCAACTTTTCCTTCGGAGTCGAGTCGTTCGAGCTTATCACGAAAAGGCCAGCGTTTGTATCAGGGAGTCGAGGGACCACTCAGCGATATCTGTCGAATGTTTTCGCTGGTAAACGTCTTTGGTGACTTGTAAAAATTCTCGCGCGAATATGTTAGATATATAATTGGTACGGCCTATGTAAATATCTTGCAAAATTTTATTTATTCCGTATGTCGAGCATCGGATTATTAATCGCATCGCGTAAGATGATTATTATTTATAGATTTGTTCGAGTAATTATAATTTATTAGTTCCTGAAAATCATCGGCACATTTAAATTATAAAGAGTAACATTTATATTATATGTATTATTATGTTTTAATTATTAAAAGTTATATACTACATTATATTTTAGTCATAAAAAAACTCCTCATTAATCAAATTATGAAAAAAATGATTTTCGTCAAATTGAACAATTAAAAGTTGTGATATTTTTTAGCTATAAGATGCTAATCAAAATTTTTATATAAGCACAATCTTAAAAAATGGACAGGTTTTACTATAGCATAATTTGAAATTTCGAGTTTGATCAAAATAGTCCTTTATCTAAACTGTATAGGCATTTACATATAACTATATGTGAATCCACACTAATAATGTCAGACATTAATGGAATTGTTATCGACATAGATATACACATATACATCCACTCCATTCCCGTTCCCCCTCACGCACACATCTGAGACATAAACTTACTCAATAATAGACATACGTATATGATTATATACCTACGTGTTAGTGAATTATGTACTATAGATGAAGGGGTACTTTTCAATACGATTGGAAATGGTGCTTAAATAGCAAATGGTGCTACAGCAAAATCTGTCCATTTTTTATGGTTGCGCTTATAGAGACTTTTGATCAGCCTCTCATAAGAAATAAAACTAAAAAATACTACAATACATTTTAACCAATTTGTCTGAAACAACATTTTTCCATGTGGTTAGCTTAGGCTCTTTTACACGTATATATATATATATATATATATCTGGTAAAATAACATCTAATATCATCTTAGTCGGGATTTGAACATGGCATCTGACCAATTCGACCATCGAGACATAAAAGAAGAAATAATTAAAAAAAATCAATAGTTAAAAGAAAGGCTACGAGCCAGTTACAACATAAAGAATATTTAATAAACTTTCATACATACAAACGTTTCGACACCGATCGAGTCATCTTCAATGTAAACAACAAGCAATAATACATAAATTATCGGAATATTCGATCACATAATAAAGTTCAGTAAAAACGTCGGTTAATTTAGTATTCGCTTTGTGCGGTTCAAACATAAGTACCATAAAGGTGATCTCATCTCGCTTTTCCAATTCTACAATCTTGGTTTGTCATAATGGTGTAAGTCAGACGCAGAGAAGAAAACGCAAATTAACTAAGTTCCGTATAATAAAATAGATTAAATTAAACCATGATACTATTGGAGAGGACATCTATCCTCTACGATGTCAGGCGACATTGTGAATTAAAAAAAAACTTAGAATTGTGCAGAAGTCATAAATTAATAAAGATAAGGTATTTGAATTTGGCGTCCTCGAATGGAAGAATGTAATATTTCTAATTAAACGTATTGATGTATTAAGTTTTTTATTTCCCATAAAACGCGGACTATACGATCCACTCGACTTACGAGTTAGGAACGATGGTTGTAATTCGCACTCGAATCAGATTACAACGCGAATGAAAGATTTATCCTCTGGCGTTCATGCTACCTGCATTCGGAGGAGGACGAAATGAGCACCGCTGTTTAAATTGCACGATTATCTGTCTCATGCTTTATTTGCCGCTCTTTGCTCTCCACTTCGCTCTCAGTACAGTGGCACCGGACTTTTTCTCTCCCCGTTGCGTCGCGGCTCCTTCATCATCGACCGTAGCATCGACTCGAGTGGGTTTTTGTATGTTATGCGAGAGAGGTCGGCGGACTCACGCGACTCGGCTGCGGGTCCTTAAAAACGGATCCATTAAAGTTTTTCCGGCGCTTTTCCCGTCCGTTACTGCTGGTGATGGTTATGCGCCATGCACCATGATTCGGATTTGCATTCACGTACGTGGCACATAAGAATTGCTCAGGGTTCCACCACCGCTACCGCCTCCGACGCTTGTCCGTCCAATATACTTCTGCGAAAGAAATTCTCAAGGGAACTGTTCCATTTTTATGCCGGTTTTTCATCAGCATACGCCACCGTATTCCGCCGCGATATCGGAGAAACACGTCGCCGCGATTCGTGCCTTTGTCCTCGTCGCCGATAACGGTCGCGAATGCGAATAATACGGAACACCAGGATGAGTTAGATCTTCACCGTTAACCGTGCAGGAGCATGCCCATTCGTTCATTCGTGGGAAACACGTGCGAGGAATGTAAATTTCTTGGAAAGGAGGAAAGGAAAAGTCGAGATATGGCGTAATACAAATTAGCATTTCTTATTACGTGAACGTTTAAAATACATATGCGTAAAATAATTATTGTTATCAAGTAAAATTGGCGAACATCATCTCATGTGACATATATATATATATATATTAGGGTGGCCCATGTAAAGTGTTACAAGCTATTATCTCTGAAAGTGTGTGTCAAATGACTAATATGTTCAGACAAAAGTTTTATGATACTTTGAGGAGAGCATAATAAGATGGTACTATTTGTTTGACCTTGTTGTCAAAGAGAGCAAGGCCACTTTGAATTTTTTAAATGGACCCCCATTTTTTATTACATTTTCTTGTAGCTTACCTCACTTTGACAACGCTACCCAAGGTCAAATAAATGATACCATCTTATGCTCTCCTCAAAGTCATAAAACTTTTGTCTGAACATATTAGTCATTTGACACACACTTTCAGAGATAATAACTTGTAACACTTTACATGGGCCACCCTGTATATATTTTGTATTTAAAATACTTATTGTTTTAACACGTTATATATGTATATATAATCTTTCATAAAGTATTTCTTCGTAGCTTTTTTATAATTTGAAGTATTTTCAAAATGCTAAAAATTTATGAATGATGAGTGTGTGTGTACTTACGACATTAAGTATGCAAATGTAATTTTATCAACGTACATAGATACGTTAGCATTTTGAAAGTAAATGTTTTACAAGCAATCTTTTTAATAAACTTACATTTACGTTAATTTAAGATACGCAGTAGATAAGTAGTGTGTGTTACTCGCTCAAAGTTATGCAAAAAAATGAAG
>NW_017257952.1:13066-33128 GCF_001594055.1 Mycetomoellerius zeteki
CGATATACTCCTCTTTCATAAATACACAGTATGTTACCATGAAATGAATACTAACCGTGATGGTTGCGCGCGGGCTGCATAGAAATATCCATTTGGGAATGTTCCACTAGACATTCAATTTATTTACCTGCATCTATTCAGTCGTATGATTTAAATTCCACGAATCTGACTTACATTTATACTCTTACGAAAAGCTCCCGACAATATTTCCATGGAGACATATCGATGTTATAAGTAAAGTAGTTGGCACGACATGTACTACCTGTCTCGAAAGTATCTTCCGAAATATTGTTTATTAAAATAAAAAATTAATTTTCTGTAGTTCCCAAAAATTGTAAACTGTTAATATATGAAGAATTAATCAATTTTGACCAAATAATAGAATTTTATTATTCAGATAAATATCTGATGATTACATTATTTGGGTTTTGATAAGAGAATTTCTTTTTTTAACTCGATTACATTTATTGATATAATTTATCTATATTAACAAAAGAGAGAAGTGCTTAGTAATCGTGATTATAACTACATGCTAAAATAATTATGATTAAAAGCTCTATTTTTAGAATTATTATTACTATATCTATATAATGTTAATAATATCTAATAATTACGTTTGTAATTTTATTAAAAGAATATAGTTAGAGCACTGAAAATGATTATAAATTATAGTTAAATTATGATGATTGTAAGCATTTTTTTCTCAGTATTTTTTTTTTCGGTCGTTAGACAAAAACTTTGGAACGTAACTTATCAAAATAATTTAACATCAAAGATTATTGTCGTGAAATTTTTGGCCGAGAGAAATCTCTTTTGGATGAGTTTTGCAAAAAAATTTTATCGTTGTGAGAGAATGTGCGACTCCAGGACACCCTGTGTACATAACGTATCGATAAAAATGTGAATATGTTTACTGATCGTATACATAGCATATATACTTATTTCCCGGAGTTTTGCGGAGTGTATTCAAGATTTATGCGAACGGGTAGGCTCGTCTCGTGTCAGCTCGAACGTGGTACCTCGAGAATTTCGAGTGAGTCAGAGTGAAAAGTTTTTAGTACGGTCGCTTCTGGTAAATTCGTGGCATGCAGTGAATCAAACTAACCCGATGCTACCAGTGCAATGTCTCCTTCCGCCCAGTTGCCCTTTTGTATTTCCTTTTCCTACCTTTTCCGTAGGTGACGCAACTATATAGGGCCTTCCTAATTTAACATTCTGCACCTCCGAGTTCGCCAAATCCGATTTGGCCGCGATGCTAGATAAACTCACTTGCGCACTGTTAAAGGATGAACCAGTAGAATTGTTTCGATTGTTAGGAACGATGCTGAAAGAAAAGTAGAATTTTATTGTACCTCTAGAGAGGCTAAACCTTTCCAATCAAATTAGAGAATAAAAAAATATATATTTATACTGAGAGAAAAATTTTTGCTACTTATAACTATAATTACATGTTGCTATAATTATGATTATTACTGCTATAATGTTAGTGATAATATAATGTCTTATAAGTTAGCAGTACAAAGTAAGCAGAATCAATTCAAATTAATATTTTTATTTGTTGCTCATTTGTTGTTAAAAAGTTGTCAAAGAAAACAATTCGTTGCTCTATAAGTTTTCTTTAAAAAAATGATGTTCCGCAAAAGGAAAATTAAGTTTAGTGAAACAATATACATGTAATAACAACATTTTATTTAAAAGTAACGCAAAAAGGACTATGCCCAGTTTTATAGGCTACGTTTACACCGTGCGCTTAGTCCGCGACCTATATGATAGGTGTCTTTTTTTAATATACAGGATAAACAAAGACATCTATTGTATAGGCTGCGGCCTAAATGCACGGTGTAAACGTAGCCATAGGGGAATCTGGGCCCGGATGAACAACTTTGAGACATGCCTAAGATGATGAGAAATCGAATAAAATCAGTCCTGGTACACAATACATGATACACAATACATGGTCATAATAGTGAACTTTGAACAGCTGTATAGCACTCAAAGGACTCATTTTACAAAGTTCTGCATATAGAACTTTTTAATCCTTTTTTGATGCTCTACAATCCTAGCTAGGTCTCAATGCTGTTCAGCCGGAGCTCAAACTGGGCGTAGTCCTTTGTTGCTAATTTGTTGCTGTCAAAACATTTAAGTTTCGAATCCATTACTTGCGAAATAAGTGTAAATAACACCAAAAAACTCAAGAGCGTGTAGGCGGTACAAGAGTAAATTATCCAAAAAATTTGTTGCTCACTTAAAATTGGTACGGAGGAATGTACAACACCTACAGAAAGGTTTCTTCGATTCAAAGAAATGTTTCTTTGTTATATGGTTAAAGAAAAAATTTTTGTTATTTTATTGAACGTCATTTCTTTGATTTGCACATAATTTTTTTATTTGATTACATTTTTACCTTATAGTTCTACAAATACATATATTTACATGCATACACTTCATTCACATCTCATACATAGAGAGATTTGATATCGTATAATTATATATTGTAATTTTTGTACGATATGTGATTTAGTATTGCAAGTATGCAAAACTAACGCCATTACAGAAAATGTATAACTCTATAAAAAGCAAGAAAGACATTTCCAGAGATAATTGTACTAGCAATATCGAAGTAGAGTTAAATTGGGAACTTGAATGTAAGGATATTCGCTCGTAGGGAAGGCGTATTCCCTTTCCGACCCATAGGTGAGCCATTTTCCGATATTTGCTCTCTAATAATACCACCGCATCCGATTTCCAATTTCCGATGCAGTGCTGCGGGAGGTACTGGAGATACGCGCGACGTAGGCGGAGAAGATGAATGGCTCCATCTTCGGCGAGCACGAGAGTAGAAAATCTGTGAACGATGCTTTAAAATCGAACGCAGTTGTGTGGCGAGATAAGAAAAATATGCATCGGTTGAATTAAAATTATTGGAATTCGATGTTTGGCATTCATGCGTATATTATACCGACCGTACTTTAATTAAAGGAATTAAATGTAATCACACAAGTAATTCACTTTCATTCGATTAATCTCACGTATCGAATGAAGAAAATTTTTCAGGAAAGGTTTTCTGCTTCAGATCTATTAACGTTAAATATCGTTTTAAATGCATAATAATTCTGAGTATATTTTTTAAAAATAATGATCAATTGTTTTTTTTTTGCACAGTTAATTGTGTTTAGTCATACGTTATTAGTAACAATGATATAAGAATGCTCGTTTGACTTTGCTTTTCTTCGTTTCCATTTGATTCGCTTAAGCAGCAATGGCAAGCCGAGAGTTGCTAAAGTGTATTTGTATGCTCTTGGCTAAAGCAACATACTGAAAAGCTTCGCAATCCTCTCTTAACTGTTCGATAGACTTAAAGGTGTGTCAAGCAGAAAAGCTGGAAATCTCGTCATACGCAACTATCAGAGTTAAGCTCGTACTTCACTTACGGTACATACTAACATCGAATTTACGTTGACTTTCTCTCTCTCTCTCTCTCTCTCTCTCTCTCGACTTTTCATTTGTATACGCTACTCATCATGGTACCTTTTGTTTTTTTTCTTTGTTTTTATGTAGTTTGTATGTAATTTGTATTATACATAGCTTTTATTTTTAAATTTTATTTATATTATTTTTGTTTCATTATTTTTATTATTTTTACTATTTATATATATTTTTTGTTCTTTTGCTTTCTTTTCTTTTTACTTTTATGTTTTCGGAGAATTCACTCTTTAAGAACATAAAAGAATATAAACAAACGTTTTTATCTACCTATCTATGTCTCTCAACTTAAAATAATCTTCAAAATTTATTAATATCTCGAAATGTTTTAGTGTTAAATATAACAAGAAATATTTAAAATATTACACAAGGTTGGATATAAATCCTTAGTATGAATCTGTTATTTATATTTCTAAGCTCTTTCTATCTGTAACAAAAAAAATTCCGTTGATTTTCGCTAAAAAGAGCAGATCTTTTTGAAATGCAGAAGATTTCTCGGAGCACTCCGTATGGTGATTTAGTCGATGGAGGCTCAGCAGTAGTTTCTTGGCTTATCTTAGACGCGATCTTTCCATCAGAAATTATTGCTTTGAGACCCAAGAAGAAACTTCCTCGCTCCTGAAGTTGGTGTAGGTCGTCTAGACGCGTCGCAGACGCGTTCTATAGTGCAGGGAGAATTAGGGTAAGAGGAGCGAGGATAAAATTCTTCGACGTCGCGTAGTGGAAATTCTTGCAAACCTTATCGTCTTTACGTTTTTAGTTTCGGATAATTCGTAAAATAATCAAAGTACAATTTTTTATATTTCTTCGTACATAATTAAAAAGTTTATTGGTGCGTGTCAAGTAAAATTAAAAGCGAAATTAAAAGAAAAATTTATATTAAGTAGTTAATATTACTTTATAAATTATAGGTCTATTCAGTAGTCCTTGAGTTTTAAATGATTAATAATGAAGCTTTCGTTTAATCGCCAGTTTTATCTTAACAAGTCAATGAAAAGTTGTTAGAGTTAATTTAACTTTAATGAAGTTTCCATTCGAGATGCAAGGATCTTCAATCTTGAAAATTGAGTCCTTTGATTTTTTCCTTCAAGATATTATATCAGAGTGAAGAGTCGTTTATCGACATATATGATGACAAATGAGGCCGAAGTCCCATCGACGAACGGATGGCCATTAGTGCTGACAAGAGAAATCTGACGGATGACTTAAAGGTCCGAAGAGCCGAAGAGTTTAAAACTGAAAGCATTCTTCGCGAGTATTGACAAGGATAACCGACTGCCATTACGTCCTCCGGAGGACCTGATCCCTTCCTGCTTCTCGACCTTGCTATTCGGTTGAAAGCATTCTCATGGATTATTCACCACGATACGAGAGTGTCGTCTCGCTGAATGAAATATTTTAGCATAATTTCTATTCTTGAGCAAAGTTCGACATTACACGCGAGTTACACTTTCTTGAAACATATAAAACATTATAGTTTACTACAGAAATAGAATAATATATTAATTTATGTGAACGTTGACTTATTTATACGTCGCTTAATTTATACATGATATATTTCTATTGAATTTATATACATTTAAAATAAAAATGCGCAGTTACCAGGTTTCATTAAAAAGAAATAAAAATAAGTCCTGTTTTGCAAATGAAACCACGCTCAGCATTAAACTCTAAATACACGGGAAAAAAGTAGCTGTCATAATTAAAAACTGCATGTGGTAACTAAATGGTAGATGTAAAATATGGACAGCTAACATATAGGTATTATAGCTAATGTCTTAGCTGTGATATCTATATTATAGCAGCAACAGCAAACCATTTCGCTGTAGTTTATAAATTTATAGTTACGGCAGCAAATATATTGTAACAAACTAAGATTAGCTGCGACAGAGAAAATCTTTTTTTCTGTGTATGTATGACGGAAACGCAGGATCTATGGTATTTCATTTCTTCTGTTTAAATTTACCAAATGGCATTAGTTTTTCTCGTCCTACAGTATGAAAATATTCGTATGACGCGCGCGTGGTTCATACAGTTAAAAGATGAAACGTATATACCATGTATATTTCAATGACAACTCGTGGACGCGTGTGCGCGCCTCACGAAGGAATAAATCCCATTCGGCGCGAGATTGCTCCTGTACGACCGGCGCTTTTCACGGGCAGGAAATCCCGAGCAAATCCAAACAAACTGGAGGAGGACCGAGGCTCGCTTGTTCGCCACCTACGATTTCGAAAGGGACGGCGTTTTATTTATAGGAACTTTCGCCGTGGCCACGGCACATGGCGGAATCACGCGTGTTTCCGTGTGCGTGAGCTGCACGCTCGCGGATAAATTATTTGAATAAGTCGGCATGGCCTTCTGTGTACGCTATGACGATTCTCCGAAGCGTACAAAAACTCGGCTACCTTTTTAAATTCAAAGGCGAAGGGCATAGCTCAACAAACTATTTTGTTGCAATTATTATAAGATAATTTGTTCGTCTATGCACATAATTTCTGCATATAAAACTTGTATAATTATTACCTTTATAGTTGGTACCATTATATGTTTTTTTTCTGGGTGCAGATATATTCTGTTTAATTTAAGATAAAAATATTTTCTTGTGCATTGTCTGTTTTATACATAAATCGGATTGTTTTACCATTTAATTGCTGTAAAGGTACTAAATAAAACAATGCGGTGGGTAGCGCTTTAATGGACATCTCGAATGAGTCTTGTAACGTGCCTATAAATATTCAGTTCTACGTAAGCTGCTTTGGGCGGATGGCTTTTCTTCGATATTGTGTAAGTTCCATTTTATAAAGCAAGTTACAATATTATACCATTTATTGCATTTAGATATATTTTTTATATAATACATTAATTTTTTATTAAAGCTTTAAGATAAGAATTATCCAGTATTTTAGAGAAGAAGAGTTGTGTCGAGAAAAAGAATCAAGGCTGTGAGGGTTAAAATTACTTTTACCTGAGCTTAGCACCTCTGGGGCAGTCATTTGTCCTCTGAAAGAGAAATCAGTATTCTCTGATGGGCTGCGTGTTTAACTTTATAGGTGGGTTTGATTTTTCCCGTGTAGCTTCTCTGTTCCTCAGAGGCGCTTTGGATGGATTATTCGTTTAATGGCCGGCTAAATATTGACTTTCGGTTATTCGGTTTGCGTGTGACCTGGCTGTCGACGCGTTTCACTGTACGTAATCCTGTCTAACTAGGTGGAATAGATATACCTGTGGTTGTGGATACGAATTTTCTAACAGAGACGCGGTTAAGCTGCAGTTTACAAACGTGCAATCTATTTGAAGATAGTCATAGTAATGGCAAATATCATTTTGCGGTCGAATCGAAAGTAAATAATGTGAAAATATGAAAAAGATTATGTAAAGGATTGCGTTAAATTAGGCAAAGAATAATAGGTTTGGGTTTTCTCTTTAAGAGTAAATTCAAAATTAAAAGAAATTATATTCGAGATTTTTACGCATTCGTTTTTTATTTCTTCATAACAAATGTCCATAATTTTAAGAGAATATATGCTAAAATTATAAGGATACAAAACATAAAAATTCTTTTAAAAAAATTGAAAATTTTGTAGAATTAGTGTCGAAGATAGATTGAATTTGACAATCTTGCGTTTCGCGGGTTTTCTCCGTGTTCAGATCCATTCAGTTCCTGAACCTTGCAGTTCACGAAACGTTGGCATTCCAAGAATGGATCTGAACACGGAGAAAACCCGCGAAACGCAAGATTGTCACATAGGTAACACCCGTGAAAGCCTCAAGAATATTAGATTGAATTTATAAATCTCATACTTAGAAATATGTCTGGTTAGATTAATTGAAATTCTGGTTGAAAAAGAACGAATCGGAATTATCTGGTTAAATTTACTAGAATTTTAGCTGAGATAACCGGAATTCTAATTGATATAATCATAATTTTCAGAATCCGATGATATAATCAGAATCTCGTTTGTCCAGTTCGTTTTAATCAGAGATTTTCCTCAGTGCAGATAGTTTCAGGTAGAAGTCAGACGTTGACGAAGGTTAAAATGATTTGACCGACGCGTTTCTCGACCGTGTGCTTACGTGAAAGAGCGCGATTAACGGCCAGAGTCGAAGCGGCATTATAACGAGCGTCGCGACGTCCGCTTCGTTTTCAAAGGTAATGTCCGTCCCTCTCGTCAGTTGGCCGGTACGCGGTGGCTTGGTCAAATAAAACCGACGTGTTTTTAATGATCCGCGAACAAATACGCGTGCATTCCGCGTATACATTCGTGGATGGCGATGGCGTATGTCGCATGCGTGCATTTGTGCGTTGTGTCGAACGGTTCCGGTCGCGGCGGTCATAGAGGCGCCGAGGGATTCGTGAGCAAAAATATATCCAAGCGGCAGTGTGTGAGGTCAAATTCATGGTTGGCTCATGCAAAAATCACTGCCTCTCCGATAGTCGTACTTGGGAATGTGTGCGTATTTGCGGACGTTTGATAATTAAAGTCGACCGGTTTTTCACGATTTATACACGCCGACGATTCAATAATTTCTTTTCTTTTTTTCGATATGCACATGCGCGCATCGCTACGTTGCACATATTGCGAGTGAATTACGATTACTTTTATTATCTAAAGAGACCATGTTATTTGCGAGTTTACAGAAAGGAAATTATAATCTTGAATACATAATCTATGAATATACAGGGTGTTAGTTAAGTATGTTGCCATACTCAACAGAGCGATTCTTTGGTTTATTTCAAGTAAAAAAGTTCATATAAACATGTGTCTTAAACGGCTTAGTTTCCAAAATACAGGTGAATGTTCGCAAATGTTTGACGAAACGGTAAATTGCGTTGGAGATAT
Organism: Mycetomoellerius zeteki; assembly: GCF_001594055.1. Lineage (NCBI taxonomy): Eukaryota > Metazoa > Arthropoda > Insecta > Hymenoptera > Formicidae > Mycetomoellerius > Mycetomoellerius zeteki. The sequence continues at coordinate 21,394 of NW_017257952.1, forward strand.
CTTCCTGCATAAATATGCCTTGTTTCACGCAAGTTACCATTCGCACAACCGTAAATAAAGTGACAAAGTCAAAGTCAAAGTCACAAAATCAAAAATAGACTTCAATTCTGATGTTGCTGCGGGTCAGTTAGCTTGTACATACGTTTTCGGGCCAAGGTGGACATTTTCAACAATTCATCTAATTATTTTATTTTATCAGAAGAAAGTCTGTTTTTGTTTTTCTGTTTTTGATTAGTTTTTGACTAGTTCAAGCTGTATTTCTTTCAAATAAACAGATTATTACTACATGTTTAAATTTTTTTATTTCGGAAACTAAGCCGTTTAGGACACATGTTTATATGGACTTTTTTACTCGAAATAAATCAAAGAATCACTCTGTTGAGTATGGCAACATACTTAACTAATACCCTGTATATACATTTAATTATAGATATTTTTCTATAATATATATCACATTAGCTTTACTATAAAGATTGGTAGTCTTTTAATAGAAAAAAGGCTACAAATTTTCGTTTAATTATAACTGTAATTAATCTCTATGTTAGCAGATAGCACAATTAATTAAAAGTTTTAGTCTTTAAAATATTCCTTCCCCCCCCCGAAAAGATGACTGCTCCATTACAATATTTCAACTGGCTCAGCAATTTTATTGGCTTAGCGAAGTAGTGGTGACACGATGAGACTCTCGAGAAAAATTTATCAAACTCGGGAATCAGCTCGCAACGCTGCTGATTACAAACAGCGTGATTTTTTGTGCCGCATTGTCGTAGCGGCTCTAGCAACAAGTGATATTCGCGTTTCCTTTTCTCTCTATCTCCATTTTCCTTTCCTTTTCTCATGCTTCTACACAGCAGCAGGAGCTTATGCCGCTTATGCCGTTTGCTATCTGTCCGTCTATCCGCAATACCTTTGTGTCTCTCTGTACACGGTGTGTTGTAGCGCATGTTTCGCCTTTTAGTAACGCCTCGCACTCGCAAATGAAAAGTCTCGTGTTACGTCGTGCCTCTTTCAAAGAGACTTGCGCTTCTTAATCGATAACGTCACTCTTCATTTTTGTTTTTTTTTCTTTCTTTCTTTCATCTTTCTTCTATCATTTTTCCTTTTCTATTTTTATAGATTTAAAATTTAAATTACTAAACATTTATTCTGAAAATCCTTTTCATATTCTTGCCATTTCTTCAGTGAGATGTATAAGTTAATTTTGTATCAGTCTATTTATAGAATTTACAATTTATACAACACATTCTTTCGTTATATATTTATCTTATTTCATTGTTGACAAAGAACGGGGTGAAACGAGAAGAAAAAATGCGTTTATGCATGACAGAGCAAAGGAGGATTGGAGTCGACGCGATGCTGCAGGTTTAGAACGAGAAACAGGGAAGGCTAATGGATCCTGCGGGATGCTAATGGCTTGCAGTTGTACATTCGCGCTCTATTTACGGGTAGAAGCAATTACGGCTAATTCGACGGCTATCTATTAGTCGAATATATTCCGTGAGACCGCCCCTCGAGGACATCTTTACAAGGGATCCTTCTGCGTTTGATTATTCGTAGAATATATTCATGTCTCTAAATGCGTTTAGATTTGCTTCTCAGGACGGACGTGACATTGCTAGATCGACATTTAGATATTAGTATGAATATACAGATCAAATTATTTAGATAAAGCGTAGCTTGGAGACGAAGATATTTAATATGAGGACGATAAGTAAATGGGACAAGTACTTGTACGATATGATATGAATACACAGTATTATATTATCGTGAGTTTAAAATTTGCTCTTGTACAAGAATATCAGTTGTCAATGTATATATTAAAATAAGATGAGAAAGAGAATCTTATATATATTTAAAAATAATAAAGATTCGTATAAAAAACAAGAATTAATGAAGAATAAATGAAAGTATATAATGAAATAATTTTGTACATATTAATATGATAACTCGTGATGAATATGATATACGTATACTAACATGTAACTTTTGTTATACAGGATAGGTCATTTTAATCAATACACGCGAATATCTCGTAAGCAAGTTAGCGAAAAATGTTTCAGACCAAAGTATAGCTTTGAGGGGGACATAAGATGGTGTCATTAGTTTGACCTTGAATAGTTGCTTGAAGGTCTCTCTCTCTCACGTTACCTTCAATTTCTTAAACAGAAATCCTTATTTTTCATTGCATATTCTTGTAGCTTACCTCGAGAGCTTTTCAAAACACTATAATAAAATATTTTTTCATCAAGTACTTTTTTAGTTATGATGCTTGAAAGTTACAATATCTTCGGCATTTAGCATTATCCAAGATGTCCGACCGACAGCTAAAACCTCTTAAATGTTGTTTAAGATCATGAACTAGATAACATTTGTTAAGATCAAGGCCATTGAAGGTTGTTCTTATTTTCATTTTTACACTAAAAATTCATTTTAACGTAAAAATGAAAATAAGATGTACAACTTCCAATGGCCTTGATTTTGATAAATGTTATCCAGTTCATGGTCCTAAATAACATTTAAGAGGTTTTAACTATCGGTCGGACACCTTGGATAATGCTAAATGTCTGAGGTACTGTAACTTTCGAGTATCATAACTAAAAAAATACTTGATGAAAAAATATTTTATTATATTGTTTTGGAAAGCTTTTGAGGTACAAGAATATTTAATAAAAAATAGGGATTTCCATTTAAGAAATTAAAGGTTACCGTCACGTGACTTTTAAGCAATTATTCAAGATCAAACTAATGACATCACCTTATGTCCCCCTTAAAGTCATACAACTTTGATCTGAAACATTTTTCGCTATCTTGCTTACCTGACGAGATATTCACATGTATTGATTAAAGTGGTCTATCCTATATATAATATACCTATAGGTATATATACATATACATTCATATATAATAATAATATTTTTAATATATACAGTATTATTGATTATTCAAATAGATTTCCATGGTAAATAATCGTGCCTATTAAAACGATAGCATTCAAAATTGAATGCGGAAACGGTTTACCAAACGATATTGTCTCTGTAGTTACTAATGATGTCAATAAGATTACGGAGAAAGGTCGCGGCTGGCGGGGTAAATTGTTCATTATGCCTTTCTCAGAAAGCGCGACCTAATTAAACGAAATATGATAGAATCTTGCTTACGGCTTTGCTTCGGTCGTTCAAGAAACTGTGCTCTCGTAATGAAAGAAAGAGATCGACACTTGAGAGCGAACTTTGAAGTTGTGGCAGTGAAAATAATTTACCATGATGCTTGTCGCTTTGAACGTCGCTCCCGAGTGTGGCATAAATACCCTCGTAATAGGCTCCGAGACTTTTAGAGGGATTGAGGGTGGGTAAGCGGGAGGGAGAGAGAGAGAGCCCAGAGATCTTAACTGCGAAGTCCCTTCGAGTCACGCGAGCCGGCCACGTCCGCTTCACCAGTGTAACAAATCAATTAGCGGGATAATTATTGCTTTTCATTCTCGAACCGGTTCCGCGCATCATCACGCCACGAGAATCAAGATATTCGATTTCTCCCTTTACGTCCCTTTTACTGCCCGCTAGCAAAAGAAAGGCTCGAGGACTTTTCCATACTTCTCGTTCAATCTTTATATCGTAGCTTTGAAACGATTATGCAAGCTGTCTTTGACAAACGAGTCGTGATAAATTAATAAAATTATAATTTCAAGATGTGAACAAGTTCTTTTGCGTAATTCCATTAGCATGATGTAAAAGTTATGATTTTTTCTCATAAAATTATAGTAAAGAAATTGTACAATAAAAAAACAGATTATTTTTGTTACATTATTTTTTCATATATGCAATTGAAAAGATACTGAAAATAACTGTAAGGAAAAAATTATACATTAATAGCATCATCTGACAGCAAATAATTGAAAATAATTTTGATGATTCAACGATAGTGTTAATAAAACCGGTAAACCGCTCTCTCTTGTTTTAATAAAGTGTTATTTGTTTTATTAACATTGTCATGGATTAACAAAATTATTTTCAATTAAACCGCTGAATATTGTTAATACACACTGAGAGAAAAAAATGGTTGCAAGTATTGTAATTTAACTATATAATTTATAGTTCTTTTTTTAACTATAATATAAATTTATAATTATTTTAACCATGCACATTATATAGTTGCTTCAACTGAAATATAACCGTTATAACTATGACATGCATTAAGTTTTTCCTTACCGTATCTCTTAGTTATTATTACCATGTAATAGTTAGCGAATATTAAGCAAATAGTTATAGTCACTATAATAACGATTGCATTTATTATATAAAAATAGTTATTTTTATTTACCATTCGTATCTTAACATTATATTAATAGTTCAAATTATCATAATTTATAATACAATTTTTCCATATTTGAGAGTATTTTTTGATGTGCGTGGTATAAGCTTTCTGTTATGTACAGTCTTCAGTTTATAATTCAATACTTAACGTAACGTGTTACGGATGTTCTTGTGCGGTGAGACTTTTACTCATCTGTTTTTCCTGCGAGTAGAGGATATATTTTGAGACACGATACTCAGAACAGCACGTAGCGAAATTCGTCAAACGTCGACCACAGGTTTCTATTAGAGAGTAGATTGCATTCTTGTATCAATGATTTCCAAGCGCAGTCGTGACTATGACTTTCCGATTTTGCGGCTTTTGCAAAGCGGACCATATCTTCGTGATTAGGTTGGCGTTCTCATCAAAGGAGGTGCTATGGAGGAATGAATAAGGGGATGATGTCTATGGAGAAGAAAGGATTGCGAATCTCTTCGATCTTGATAAAATCTAATAGCGTGGCGGGAAAAAGACTGCTTTAAGCAGTTAAACCTCTTTTCTTCGTTGGCTTGGAAAACGGAAACACTTTCATTTCCTGCGACTAGAGAAAGTCGAGGATCGTTTTGCCGTGATTTTTTTCTTAAAGCACGAAGTCACAGCTTTGCTTTTATTTCTGATTGTTTTGTTACTCATATGTAAAATTCGTAATCGTGATTTTGATCAATTACAATCGACAACATTTGACGATAATTCGCCATTTATGAATATAAAGTAATAAATTGATTATCATCGATTTATTACTCTAAATTCGTGATGGATTTAAAAATCTAGATATTATCTCACTTTTTGATTTTTTTAAACAAAAATTTGGAACATGTATATTTTTATTTTATTTTATCAAATATATTTTTATTTTATTTAAATATGTAAAAAAGTTTATTAAACATATAATTAATCAAATTTTGATTTAACAAAATTTATGTTTGAACTGTGAAATATTTCTTTATTTTAAAATTGTATGTATTATTGTTTTATGGTATAGGTTATACTAATTTATCATTATATAATTGTCTTCTTAAAATTCTTATCAGCATAAATGTTCAAATCAATGTTAAGTGAAATTTTTATGTAATGAAGTGTAATATCGGCGAGCGATTTCATTATTTCAAGACTATAGATATCGTATAATTATTTCGTTTCTTTAAGTACGCTTGAGGATTTTTCCTTGCGAGCAAAGCACGAATAATATAAGAATGTGAAAAAAGTCGAATCGTGCGGGAAACTGTCCTGAAAATGCGGAAACCGCAGCAGGACGGTTGTAGGAGTTGAATCGTCGGCTCGGAAAAAAATCACTCTTTATTGTTTTCGTTAGCCCCGCACCTGTCCTTCTTCGTTTAAAGCTGCCTCGGAAAGACAGGTAGAAAAGGGTGGAGGAAAAATATGGGAAAGTGTAATAGGAAAGAACCGGCGGTGAAGGTTGCTGGCGTTGAATAATAAAGAAACGTACGATCACGTTCCTCCTTTCCTCGGTTGCTCGGAATTTCAGCAAAAGCTCGTTTTTCTTATCGTCCGTACTATCGGGGAATTTCAGAAAAATAAATATCTTTTGTCGAATATAAATTTCGAATAAGAATGAAATTTAAAAAATGCTTACAAAGCAAGATTTTTTTGCAGACAACTTTTTTTTCACGAATTTCGAGTTACATAATAGTCAATTAATATTAAGAATTATTTAGGAATAATAGAAATCAATATTAAAATAATAGAAGAAATAATTTGGTTAATATCTCAACGTTTTTAAACGACATATTGTTAAAATAAAATTTTTGATAAATGTCAATTTAATAAATTTAATGAGAAACGTAATTTCAGTTCGACGAGTAATCAGAATTTGTTTTACGTGATCTTTCTGTTGAACATTTTGTCATGTGATGTATCACGAGACATATACGATCAATGGACACCCCTCTACACGAGTATAAAGGGACTGAAAGTTTCCCCATGGCGAGGTGTTTGCGCAAGCCAGCTGTTGACGGCTTGCCTACGGTCGCAAAAGCTTAAATACCTACTCTACCAGCCAGAACTCCATTCATGAAAATTCAGGAAAGGATCTGGATTTTCTATGTCTCGTGTGGGGCTTAGCCAAAAGCTTGTCATGATCGACGACTTCGGCCCTAATTGTTTGTCCTTCGTCCGATAGGCGATTAGGCGGATCATTCGAATGCACGAGCATATAAAGTACGTTTTTCGATCGATAAGTATCTAACAATAAGGTGCAATCTTGGTCATGACCTTTTGTATGATATATCATATATGTAAAATAAAAGGTCTCGTCATTAAAAATAATTTTCCAAACAGAGAATTAATAGTATAAAAATTTATATTTATATATATAAACAATTAGCAAATTTTAAGATCATCACGAATTAATAGTTCTTTTAAACGTCAAACAAGGTGTTTTAATATACAGTACATATTCAGAATCGTCTAAATTGAAGTCAAGTGACAACGATAAAAAGAGACTGCGGATTCGAAAAGTATTATGGGATACAAATTGACGGAGCAAGGTCACGTGTCGCGTGCGGTGACACACTGCGATAATCTACGGCTAATTGGACGCGTGTACAGGTACGCCAGGTTGCGTGGAGAGAGTTAGGTGGGTGCGTCGATAACAATGGATAATCCGCGCATTCACGGGACTCTGCGGCCGCGCGTTCGAGAGTAATTTCTCGCGTGTTTCCCCTCGTCTCGGGCCTTCCTAGATATCCACTCTGTAGGCCATAGGGGAGTGGAATCCATGCGCGCGGTTACGTATAGGTACTTGCATGTACTCCATAGGTTTATGGATAAAGGAGCCCAGCAGCCATATGGCGCCAAAGCGGAGCCCTTACCACCGCTTTTCGTTCCCATCCCCCCCTCTTCGGTTGCCCTTCCTCCGCTGTTCGTTGTTCCTTCCGTTTCTCTATTTCTCTCTCTGCGTCTCTTTCATCCAGGCTCTCTCGTACCCCTTTGCACCCCTATTCGCCATGCATGCTTCAATTCTCTAATAGATTTGTGCTCGCTGATTACGTCAGCCAATGTAGTACCTATACCTTCCATGCTGCAAGGTACGCACCGGGATGTTCATAATCAGGGCCTTCATATTAGCCTGTTAAGGGGTACGCGTGTCTGAAGCTGTCATACATCGCGGTACAGTCGTTGAGATCGATTAGAGAACGGTGCAGAGACGACGATTCCTTAGTAGTTACAATTTTAACGTAATAGAAAGTAATTGCTAATCCTGAATTTTAATTGCATTAAGAGAGCATATGGGTTGTTGGTCTAAGGAAATATTAAGATTTGATAATCTTATTTAAATTTCTCTTACAAGTTACGAGTATTACATTCTGCAATTTCGATTTCGTTCTGTCAGATAGCTGCCGTCATGAAAACAACAGGGTATCTATCATGTCGGAATTAATTCTGATCGGAATTATTCCGTTTTCCCTAGAAAACACAATAGAAATCTAGGGAATAATTGAATAATTTCGGTCGGAATTCATTCCGACTTGTTCCATGATAGGTGCCCAGATGAACCGGTGGCGATCTTCAGAAGAGAGAGCTGAGATTGACAGAACTGACATTTTTGACGCGCGTTCCATTAAATTATTCCGTTCTCTTTGAATTATTACGTGTTTTTGTGCTCTTGTTGTAATAAAGCTTTCTCGTTTTTTTAAATACTCGTATCTTTATTTGAGTGAGTTGTCCGTAAGTACGTAAACGAGTCGCAAGGGTAACAATATATATACAGTGAGAGCAAAAAGTATTCGTACAAGGAAATTTTTTATAAAAAACAGTCTTATTTGTAGAAAATAAACATTAATTAGCAATTTTATACAATGAATACATTCTGTTCTAACATAAACAAACGAGCTTCGCATGTATTCTTGATTTTAGAAGCTAAATTTCTCGACTGTATGAATACTTTTTGAGCATCCAAACAATACAACTTTTAATTTTCGCTTATTTTTCAGATGATAAATTTTCTGTAATTAATATACATTTTTTTGGTATATATAATTTTAAAAAATATACAGTTTATTTTATTCTTTATGAATAAATTGTTAATTACTCAACAAGAAATGATCGTCAAACGTTGAATTGACGTCAAATTGATGTTGAAATTATCGTATTGATATCGATTAGACATCAATTCGATGACTCATTTCTCGCTGGATAATATTTACTTTGTAAAAATAAACTTTTTTTGAAAAATATTTTCTCTGTTCGAATACTTTTTCTACTCATTGTGTATATAAGAAATGTTTCAGATGAAAGTAGAACGGTTTTGAGAGATGATTTTTCAATTATATGAAAAAAATCATATAATTGATCCATTTAAAAAAGTGGAGGTGACCTTCATACCCTTTTGACGCTTCCACTTAAAAGAAAACAATATACAAAAATACATCTCTCTCGAAACCGTTCTATTTTCATCCGAAATATTTTTTGATAAAATCAATAAATAACGAGTTATTAAATGCCACTCTTTTCTATTAGAGACATCCTATATATTATATATATATATATACACACGAAATAAGACAATAATAAAAAATTATGTATATAAGTACGTTATAATTTAAAAAAATTGCTGTCTGTGCTTTCAAACAAAATTTATAGCTACACACAAACGTAAACAGCACATAAAAGTTATTTCTTGAAACACTCGTTTCACTATATTGGAATTAATCTATTACGTTAAACGAGAGCTAGATTTCTGTATTATCAGACTCCCTAATTTTTAACGCTTTCTTTTAATAAACAAGAATAAATAAGAATGAGAAACTGTTAAAGCGCTCTTTCAAATAGAATTGATATTTTGGCGATAGTTTTTGTGTGCAATGAGCGCGGTATTCATGCACAATATCGCGTGATCACACGTATAAAAATCCTTTGCGCTGCATGAAGAGTGACACGGAGGGAGTATTGGGGCGAACGATATCGGGAGTATCGCAATGGGTCGGAGTGTCGCTGGGTTGACGTATAAATAAATTAAGCGCGCGGAGTCCGTCGTGCGCGCTGGTGTTTACGGGTGGTCCGACTGACCGGACGTTTATTTCAGGAGCGTTATATACGGGAAATCAATGGGACGTAATTCCATCGTCGAATTCTCTCGCCACGGCCACGTCACGGTGACGGCACGCGTGTGCGTGCGTACTCGGTTGACTGTGCGCGGCGTGGAATTATTATTATTCACAAGCTGATCGACGCGGCAGACAACATTGTGGATGTTTCGCGAATATCAATTAGGTTTAAGTGAAACGAAGAAAGCCATGTAACAGAGACGATTCGAAGATGCTTACGGCTTTCGACGTTGAATTATTGTAATATCGTGTCGCTTGTACACTGATCTGCTTAGTTGTAATTTAAACTTCATACTTATGACAGCTATACGTAGTAGTAATACTGAATAAAAGTTACGTCTGCCTGTCGATACATCATATTTGCACTTTCTACAACTCTTACTAATGATAGCCCGATCGATCATAAACGTCAATTCAATCGTGTATTGTTGATAAATCGCGCATCGCGAGATTGATTGAATACCTCTTCGAATCAGCCATATTCTTGTATCGTTTGTCGCGGGAAATATTTCTCTGAAATTTGAAATTCGATCACGTGCCGATGTGTGCATACGAATGTATCGAACATGCATACGGAACGTTATCGTTGCGAATATAATCGTAACGGTGCATATTTATGAAACGGATTCCCGTGCGCGCCAAAGAGTCGTCATCGCATCCAAACAAATGAACGGGCCCTAACTGTTCCCGCCATCACGACTACCGGGTCATCAATATTTCATACTCGTCCGATTACGACTACGTCGCTTCTTCTGGGCGCTGGTCAGGATCGGCTTGCAGCATCTCCACGTGCTGCGAGAAAATGCGTACGGCGCTATCAAACGCGGTACGGTGTTGTATTTTCGCATGACGACGCGTAAAACGGATGCGTTAGCGCGTGAAGCAGTCGTTTTTTTTACACCAACCGAAATTCGCTAACGGCTGTTTTCGAACGGGATTTTTGACGGCAATCGCGTTTCCGGATTCGATCTGATGAATTTGACAACGGTAAAAAAACCGCGCGCCATCGAATTTGCGCACAAATCGGCTTACCGAGGAGCGAAAAAAATCACAGCCGAGACTAGAAATCGGCAGATGCTTTCGAAATCCCCGTGTCAACTGTCGAGAGTGCTTTCCGCGTTATCGGGCATTTTACGATTCCGCGAGATCCTCGAAAGCTGATACGGTCCAGTCGAACAAAAATGCGCACGAGCGCGAGGATTGCGTGTATCGAGCACTATAAATTGTCTTGTAGTTAGGTAGCGACCGAAGATAGTGGGAACCCAGGCGTTTCGGGCGCGATAGCGTGCGACATCGAGGAATTTATTGGACTATAAGGTTCGCGAAAGACGTGAGGATATTGCGTCGTTTTACCGACAGTAAAGTGGACTTTGTAGCTTGCGTAACTGTCCAAATGGCGGTATCTAACCGTAATGACACCGCCATGGTTGCATCTTCGCTTACCACAACACTATTTGATTTTTTTCTTCGCAAAAATGCAGGTCATAATAATACATATGTATGTTAAAAATAGGTACTCATTTATACCGAACAACGTCTAATTTATAAATTTCTATAAATATTTTAAATCTAAGATAAGTTTTTCAATGGTTAAACTAATAAGAAAGTACGTGATTAGTTCTATATTATTAGATATTGATTTTAGTTTCTTACAATCAGAAAACACACTGCATTTTTAAGTAAATACAATACAATATTTAAAAAAATCGAAAATATATAGACACATGTCTTACTCAAGATGATAAGAAAATCACGTCTTATAAGTTAGCGGAACAAAATGAGCGGAATCGATTCTAACTAACATTTTTATTTGTTGCTCATTTGTTGCTAAAAAGTTGCCAAAGAAAAAAATTTGTTGCTCTGTCGGTTTATTTAAAAAAACGATGTTTCGCTAAAGGAAGATTCAGTTAGCGGAACAATACCTACAACAAAGCCAATCTACGCAGAAATAACGTAGGAATTTGTTGCTAATTTGTTGCTAATTTGTTGCTAATTTGTTGCTGCCGAAATAACATTTTTTTTAATACTTTACATACTGAAAAAGTGTAAATAACAACGAGAAGCCTCAACGTGCTGGCGGAACAAGAGTAAAGTATCAATAAAAGATTTGTTGCTCGCTTAAAATTGGTACTGCGACCTCGTCCGAATTAGTTGCTCTAGAAATAAACAATTTAGCAATTTGTTGCTTGCAAAATAAGTATAAATAACCACGTAAAACCTCAGCGTGCTGGCGGAACAAGAGTGAAGTATCAGTAAAAGATTTGTTGCTGGCTTAAAATTGGTCCTAGGATGTCGTCCGAATTAGTTGCTCTCGAAATA
>NW_017257952.1:34778-58272 GCF_001594055.1 Mycetomoellerius zeteki
GTTCCTTGGAACGTATACTATCGAAATATACCCGGTTCCGATTTTGTTGCTAACCTTAACATATGAAAAATAATTAGTTTATCAGCGTCGGTTTATTAGCAACAAATTGCTAAATTGTTTATTTCGAGAGCAACTAATTCGGACAAGGTCGTAGTACCAATTTTAAGCGAGCAACAAATCTTTTATTGATACTTTACTCTTGTTCCGCCAGCACGTTGAGGCTTCTCGTTGTTATTTACACTTTTTTAGTATGTAAAGTATTAAAAAAAATGTTATTTCGGCAGCAACAAATTATCAACAAATTAGCAACAAATTCCTACGTTATTTCTGCGTAGATTGGCTTTGTTGTAGGTATTGTTCCGCTAACTGAATCTTCCTTTAGCGAAACATCGTTTTTTTAAAATAAACCGACAGAGCAACAAATTTTTTTCTTTGGCAACTTTTTAGCAACAAATGAGCAACAAATAAAAATGTTAGTTAGAATCGATTCCGCTCATTTTGTTCCGCTAACTTATAAGACGTAAGAAAATCAGTGAAAATATATGTCTTGCGATACTTGAAATGAACAATTTTTTTCTCAATAATTTGCAATTAAATTATCTGTTTTTATTACTTATTTTGATACAAAAAGTTTAACTTCTTTTTTTAGTTTATTATTTTTTTATTACTATTGACAAATAATACAAAATTACAAATATATTGTTAATTTTTCAATCATTGGGCACTTTCAGTTAGGAATCCGTTCGGAATCGAACATACCATATGTTTATTAGACATTTTGCTTTCATGTGCTAAAATTGCTGTAGCAGTTTTGGCACTATTTGCAGAGACATCCTGTATATACAGGATATCCCAAAATTTGCGACTCGAAATATTATAATAACAAAGAAAATTTCGAAAAAAATAAATAAAAACTTATTAGTAAATTTTCATTTTAAGTAATATTTTCTGAGGTATATAACGGCTTAAATATAGTTAATTACAGACTACGTTTAGATAATAATTACCTGTAAATATTTATTGAGCGTGCTGAAGTGAGCGCTCACCAACAGTCATTACTACTACTGCACACGCAATTCATGAACATGCAGCCAATCTTAGTCTTTAATTGGCCATATTTAAATCCTTATTATTTCAAAAATTTCGACTTGAAATAACTTTAAAATAACTTCGACCGCTTCGAAGCACCATGAAATTAATTCCAGATTTCAGGGAGAAAGGTTTTTGATCATAACTTTATCGTGTTTTTTGGTATATGATGCTAATAATACTTATTCTAGCAATAAAATTAGATTAATTAATATACAATAAATTTTTTACCGAGAAATCAGTAAAATCTATTATATATTGTGTATATATATGGTATATGTTGAATCAATATTGAATCAATGAAATTGAAATTGCAATGTTTGATGAATTAGATATAGATTCAATGGACATTGAATGTTTCTGCAATGTATTTTCAACGTTGAATCTACATTTTGCGATATTGATGCAACATTCACAATGTTGCAATTCAATGTTTTTGAGATATTGTCATCAGTGTGCTATATGGGTTACGTGCTTCAGTATTCCTTTTGTCGGAGCAATTAGAATGACGAGATATAGTTGATTTCATTTTCCTTAAACTGTATACAGTAGTCATCGATTCCTCGTCTCGCACGCCGTGACCCGTGTGCTTATCCAACATTGCTGCCCTCGCTGCCGTTGCTACCGCAAGGCGTAGCACCAAGATTTAACGAGGCATGAGTTAATGCCACCTCTTGCTTCCTATGTTCGTGAACTTATGCGCCTTGCTACTACGTTTGTACGCGCTGTGAACCTTGCACGCAGTTACCGCCAGCGAATATCACGCATGGCTTCATCAAATGTTGTAATTCTCTCGGAATGTATGCTCCTCGCACGATATATATGAAATCTTTCTTGGGTGTTTCCAGAAAAATGCGACCCATTATTTTTGACGCTACCTTGATGTAGATTTTTATAATTGCAATTTTGTGTATGAAATTGATAGTATATTTTCGATACAAATATAATCACGATTGAGAATACTAATAGAATATTATACAGTAATTATTATCCATATACTACTGATTAATTATCGAATGATAAATATCAACAACAAAAAATACAATAATTGACAAACAATAAAATTATTGGGGTAATGAGAATCAAGCGCAGTTAACTGTGCGTAATTATAAAAATATTTTGAAGTTTAAATTACAAAAATGAACGTTTCAGCTCAACTTTGAGCCATCTTCTGCATTGGTATATATAAAAATTAAGTATTTTGTTCTCCACCGCACATAAAGAGAATCTGTCACAAACGTTTGGTAGGCCGAGTGATTTTGTTCGACTTTCCAGTGCAGTAGAACAAAATTTAGTAGTCGTTATAAATTGTGGATAATACATAATAAATTGTCAGAAAACGAACGTCAAAAGAACAGTCAATACTAAAATATAAATCAAGAATTTTTTTGAGTATGCCGTAACGTGATCAAGATTGGAAGTTCCAATTTCCAACCCCGCACTTTTAATTTTAAATCTTTCTTTTCGTCTTAGTCACAGTTTTTTCCCGAATATTTAAGTTGTTCATTTTTGCGATTTTAATCATGCTGTTTATTATCATCTGAATCGATAATTTCTGCTTCAATGTGTGTAGAATATTTTGTATGAATAGATATCCAGATATAAAATATATGGATTGTTTAAAATTTTTTTTACTTTTTCTGAGAGTTAGCCATATCGAAAGTGATCCGTGATTGCCATTGAATTCCGAAATAAGTAGCATTCTTTTCCCACTACCAGCGGAGCAGAATGCCAAGTCCTTAGGTGAAATGACGTTTAAGAAAATCCGTACGGGCGGCATAAGAGTCCGGAATTTAATATTAAAAGCTCGTTCGGCGTATGAAGCGTGCTTCGAAGAAGACGGGGAGAAGGTTATACCAAGTCAGGATTCTTGAAATTTATCTTTTGCTGTATGTATTCGTTAAACTTCAAGTTTTTCCGCTTACGAGTAATCAGCCGAGCTTTACGACCTTTCTTGCTCTTTTCCTTCTCATCTTCTGCATCTCTTTCTCTTGTTATCTTTGAAAGATCGGCGATTTTTGCGTTATCTGGACCGTTGCATTTGCGCTTCATTACGTCAGTTTCTTCGTCGTACTTATGTATGGAAATTTCCAAAGATGCTTACTAGGCTTCATCAAATATTGCATGTTGCGGAACATTTATTGAACCTGTTGACTCTTCGGTTCGCTCTTCGGGCTTTTCTCGCCGGAAACTTGAGAAAGATATCTTACTGCCCGCGCACCCGGTCAATTAAAACGTCGCGAAAGTTAAATGTAATGCGCCAGATATACTTCATCTTCCGTCGTCTTTTTTTGAAACTTTTAAGATTTATTATTTTATTTCCAATTTCTCCTCTTTAGATCAGTGTGCTATTGCAAATGTGGAGATTTGTGAGAGAGCAGTAAAAAATAAGGCAAATTAATAATGTTCTGTTCTTGTATCTATGTATATGATTTCAATATTTGTACTTCAGCATCAATATTGCATAATGAACTGATCGAACGATTAAAACATTTGCATTTAATCTCGATTTTAAATCTTGCGCAAGATGCAAGCGGAAAGTGTGCTCAGCTGCAGACAAGAGATTTAGCGGAAAAAAAAAAGAAAAACGAGAGGAACTCTTGTAGTTGTTATAAGTAGCGTCTCAATAGGACGCTCTTGTGTCGCGACGTATTGTACAAGAATCTCTTTTTGACGCATAGGATGTCGCGATACGCAAAGGTGAGATAAAAATTCTGACAATGTGTCAACGTGTATTCATCCATAAGCATGTTACAAGAATGTATGTATTGACATACGTGACAATTATTCTATTGGTAATGTGAAGTTTTTGTGGAAATTCTTATATGTAATTATGCAAAGAGAGAGAGAAATAAGTTCTATACAATTATATGCTAGGTTCTAAAAATACGTTACGCACAAATAATTTTATAAGAATACTTTTATTTAAATGTTTTAATTAAAAAATAATATTAATTAATGTAAGTAATAAGAGAGAGAGAGACTCTCTTTTATATTTAAACGTATCGTAGGGAAGCATAAGCGCATAACAATTGCATAATGTAAGGATAAAAAAGTACGTAGCGCTACTTTATTTGTATCATGTCTACATGTTTTTTAAAGGTATTTGGTAATTATACCATTCGATACACAGCAAAGTTTCAGCTTTAGGAATCTATTTTTTAATTGCTGTATGATAATTTTTAACTGAGTTATGAGTTATGAGCAATCAAAGTCAAAATGCTTCTTTTATTTAGTGCGCGATAACTCAGTAACAATAAATTTAGGAATATTTTAAAAAATGATTTAAATTTTGAAGTTTGTAGTGCTACGGACTTTTGTTCCAACTATAAAAACGATTACCAAATCACTTAATTTTCACTTAATCTTTTTCCATTTTATGACAAACGATTACGTTTTGCATATAAAATTGAAACGACGCTGAAGAAGATGAATTTATGACTGGAATACAGAGATTACACTGATGAATAATGAATTAGGCACACTCATCATGTAATGTACATGTACTTCTTTTGGTTAATTAACTAACAAATAGAAGCTAATTGCAGACTTAAGTTCAAACAATTTATCTCTCTTTGGCGCATCTTTCTCTACTGACCTGAATTACGTGTGCACCCTTTCAAACATTTAGTTACTTTAGGTAACTTACGAGATATCTCGTATACTAAAACTACCGAAATATTTTTATCTTTTCTAGAAATATATGTATAAGATTTGTATTTTATCGCAATCGGAAGAAGAGCATTTTCTAAGGAGCATTTTCAAGTATCCACTTTCGTTTTTACATAGATACAATCGTGAGGATTTGCCGTAACTCCCTCGACGACGAGAATGTTATTTCTATTCGCGGCGAAGAGGGTAAAATTTGAAATTCATTATTTAATTAAGCTCAAGGAAATGAGCGCGGAATCGAACGTAATGGAAGGCTTAAAGGGATCCGCGGAGGGGACGAAACAACAGCACGAGTCGTCAGAGCTACGTGGTGCGTAGGAAAACATACTCGGTGATGTGTATAGATACGGTACACTCGCACGTAGATGTACGTATATATACGTGCGAATCGGCACGGCAGCCAATTTAAATGCAGATCGTGGTTTAAACGCTGCCGACGTTCGAACACATGAGTCTGTCGACCGTCGCGCGCAGGACACCCCCTTGGAACCATGGTCTCTCTCTCTCTCTCTCTCTCTCTCTCTTTTTCGCCGTTTTCCCGCACTAATGCCACCGCTGGGATTTTAATCACGAGTTTCCACCCGGCGAACCGTACAGTCCGTGTTTCTGCACGGTGATCCCTGCGAGCTTGTTTTTCTTTTTTTTGTCGCTTCGTAATTGCGACATTGTTGAATTCCTTCGCACCTTGTACCGTGTACGCGTCCTCGACGCCCTAATAATTCATCCTCAATACCCGGTAACTTAACCAGCAGACATGTAACGATATAATTTCCGAATTCGCGCGACATAAATTTGGAATTGACAGAAGCCATCTATTATCTCAAATTGAAGATTTACTGATCATATGGTTAAAATTTATGTTCTAGTTGAAATTTGAAAAGTACATTGAGAGGAAAGTGTTTGATATTTGGGGGACAATAATTGCATGGTAAAATATAATTATGGTTAATAGCTTCATTTTTATAGTTATCACTAGTTATTACTAGTATAATGTTAGTAATAATAATTATATTTATAATTCTACAAAAAATATATAGTCGAGCCATTATAAATTATAATTAAATTATGATAAAATTATGATAAACTGCAATCATTTTTTCCTAGTGTATAACTTTTACAAGTCTTTGGCAACGATTTGAACGGTTTATAATTTTGTGTGTCGAAATAAGAGATTTTCTCTAATAAGAGATTATAAAAGTACGTATCAGTTTTAATCTGTGACGTGATCTTTCGGACAAATTGAAAGCCGCGTACGATGTATTCGTCGCGGTCGAGTGACTTGGAAGGGTGCGGAAGAGTGTCAAGGTATGGCTTATGAATATTCAGAAATTGTGCGTGTCGTCGCTACGTGACGCATATATATTCGTAGGCAGCTGACATGAGGGTTTCAGGCCAGACCGAAGGAAGGAAGGAAAGTGGTATCGGGGTCGCAAGGGGTGCAAAATAGCGGGCCTGAAAGGATAGAGTGCTGATGATAGCAGATAAGATATACCATGTCTTGCCTATCGGTCTTGCCCCCTGCTCTCGGGTTACAAGAAGGGGAATCGCCGATAATCCGCTTACGCACAGCGGATAGATAAACTGTTTATTATTACTTTCGTTCGTCGTGCTGATATATGTATGTATAGCTATGATATCTACCAATAGATATGGGATGCGAGAATCAACGGATGTGCTTTCAGCCACGGATATTAACAGCTAGACTAAGATGAATGGCGATTCTCTTAGTGGTGAAGCGTTTATGGTAATGAAATTATTTATTTAACATTAATTATTTGAAATTAAAAGATTTTGACAGAAAATATTATAGATAGATAACAAAAGGTATATTTGTAAATTTAATTTTAAATAAATTTTACCTCAGTAATTGTTAGATTTAAGATTAATTTCTTACAATTGTCAAGTACTGAAAGTTGGAAAGATACCTATAACAAATAAGAAAAATAAACTTCTCGGAGTTATCATATATTAGATCATGTGGCTAGAAGAACATTCCGTCGGTGATTTTGGGACGCCCTGTATATACAGTCGAGCAAAGACATAACTCCTGATATCAGTCAGTCAGTCAGCAAGTCAGTCAGCTGCATTCTCACCCCTGCGTGTCATAAAATCCATTTTCCCACTTCTGGAAGGGATGAGATTCGGAAGCTCGAGGAAGGGCCGCGCGAGGATCCGCCGCGTAATCCACTTTTATTACTTTTCAGTCAGCGTAGGGAGTATAAGAGATATTCTCCACTTACCCGGGATTACTTCCATGGAGTCTGCAGCAAACGAAAGAAAATATTTCTACGCTCCGACTCTATTATTTTTATTCGCGGTAGTTAATTGTACAAGTATCTTAACCATAGATTTAAAGATCTTAAGTGATCATTTCATATCAGTTAATGTTTTTCTTACATATGAAAAACAAAAATTGGAATATTATTAAATTTAAATTACTACTTTAACGAAGAAATTGATGATACAATTATTGTTATTACAAAACTAACATTTTTTATTTCATACTGTTATTTCTTCAATAATGTACTGGAATTTGGCAAATTTCATTTGAATAAGCATTATCTTATATTTAATTGAGTTTCGTTCTGACGATTACTTCTTCCAATCTTACTCGATAGAGCTGATGATGAAGCTAAACAAATATACCCAACTCTTTTTATATTTCTTTTATTTGTGATTCTACGTATTTTGAGAAATAGAATTGGAGTTCTTTATCCATTTAGATATGAACAACAACTTTTACAGATATCCAATTTATTTCTGAAAGGTAGTGATTAATTACTTATTTTGAGTTTTAAGAGCACTGTTGTTCAGTGCTTAATAAGTAATTAATCACTATCTTCTAGTATTAAATTCTGTGAGGGAAAGTCTTGATGATAAAACGCGCAATATCTCTGGTAATGTTGTTGTGTGGAGCGTCTAAAATTGATGTGTGAATGTAATCGTATAACATTTCCGCTTTCGTTATTGGTTAATCAAATAATAGGACCTCTTAATTTGTCCCTGCCTGAAATTTTCCTCGAAATTCGTAATACCAACCAGATGGCTCGGACCTCAATTCAGCTCTTCTGGTCCATGTCTAATATACGAATCAAGTTATCCACTTCTGCTCTTCAAAAATAACGTTGCGATGTTACTTCATCTTAAATAAAATCACAATTTTAGAGGAAAAGAGAGAAAAATCATTGGATATATTTCTAGTAGTCACTTTTCTTGATATTATTTTATAATGCATATTCTGCGAGGCGATAAATCACTTTGAATTTATAATACATGATGATAAGAGAGCATTAATATTTTAGGGTAAAATTTTTCTCCCTATAGAATTTGAGAACGATGAAAAACTGTTTCTTTGATCTTAAATAGGGCGAGAAATGATATTGCACGAGAGTTGCAATCAGAAGCATTAAGTTGAGAAGTGCGTCTTACTTAAATTTATGTGAACGCAGTGCTAGGATATAGTATGGGCTTTTGAGATATGCACTTGTTAAATATAATGTATTGCAATGGTCTCCGAAAATCTATCTTTCTTGCTTTGCTTGATCAACAAAATTTATTTCCGTGGATCTAAAAAAATTATTTTATTATAATAAAATAATTATTTCTTTAGATGCAATACATTATATTTAACAAGTGCATATCTCAAAAGCCCATGCTATACCTAGCACTGCGTTCACATAAATTTAAGTAAGACGCACTTCTCAACTTAATGCTTCTGATTGTATCTCTCGCGCAATATCACTTCTCGCTCTATTTAGGGTAAAAAATTTAGGGTCAAAAATAAAAAAGATCTTTATTTAAAGATATTTTTTTTTTAAACTTAGAAGAATTTAGAGTATTCTTTTTATTTAAATTCAAAATGGAAATTAATTACTAACATTAAACAAATTATATTTAATCGTTTAACAATTGTTTATTATAATATAATAGCAGAGGTTATATTCTATTGATTTAGATTAATTCATTATTTATTAATTATTTTAATTGTATTAATTAATTGTAGCGAATATTAGTAGAAAGCTGTTATAAACGTTTGTTTGTGTTGTACAGCTGCCGCAGTTACGTGCGCGTGAATCAACACAAAATTGTCGTTTGTGGGCTGTTAGGATGGAGTCATAACGCGATGAAGTAATGGTTACGGCGGTGATTAAATGCGACGAACAGGCACTTGGTACATGGTTAACGGTATCGACAATCTGTACAAGAGATGATGACTCGATACTCGTAATGCGATTGATTATTCCCCGACTGCATGCCGTAAAACGATTCTTGACCGCGATCTCGTGTGCGATCGAGATGTAACGAACGTCGATGGTATGATTACAATAGGTTAATTGGTTTATTGCTCGTCAGCCGTTGTCAAATGGAATGAAAATGTTTATGACGGGTGTACATGCGTCGTGCCAATTTACATGCAGGCACTCGCGTATTTCTGCTTTTAGGGATTCAATGAGGTATCTCGTTCCGAAAGAGAGAGAAAAATCGAACTTTTTCAAGTGCAAAATTTACACTCCTAGTTATTTAACAACGCTTCGATATTTAACAATAACAAACAATAACAAGAGTTATCGGAAGCTGGATTCTTTTTATTGTATTAATCAACATCGCAGTTGTGCTCAATTTCAATTAATACTTTATCAAATCGGCTCGTAAATATTTTTTAAATAGATATTTCTAAGATTTCTTTTTGTAGAGAACTTGTGAGATTATCTCCCGCTGTGAGGCTACGGTACAGTATAGTATAACATTTTTCTATGATTATAGGGGTGGTGAAAAACTTTTGGCGTGAATCATAGGACGGGGTATATAGAAAATAGACGGGAAAGTAGCACAGCAGGCAGACGCACACAAAGGCAACTATATAAGTGTGTATCCAGTCAATGATGAAAAATGGTAGGAGAACGTCGACGGAAATACGATTAGCTGCCTTTGACACAAAGAAGTCGATGATCTCATTTGGAACACGTAGAGATGATTCAAGGATCTATTTGTTTTGTTCTGCTCTTCCTCTCGTTATGCTATTCGGTCTTATTCCGTCTCGTTAATTATCGAGCGTGCAATAATTCCTGCCCATGTATGTACGGCTTCGAGGGCGTATCGTATCGATCGCTCATCAATGCCGATTGCAAAATCCATTCCTGTTACTTCAGCTGCGAAACGTACCTTACAGAGGCAACATTACAAAGCACGCATTACCGTCGCCGTTCATGGAGCTGGTAATTAATGTTCCTCGTAACGTTAATTAAATCCGCGTTCTTAATTAAATCGCGAGGGCTATTTCTCTATGTGATCGAGCCGACATGGCGTGAAGTGAGCGACGGCCAGCTGCAGTGGTTAAGTACTACGGATCGTATAACATTCGTAACATCGACGAATCGACGTTTGAGTACTTTACTAATTATCTGCCGCGAGTAAATTTGAATGTTTGAAACGATCACGCACAGAAACGTTTCAGTGGGATTTATTAAACAGCGATTACGCGCTTATAACTGAATATTTAATTACCTCAATGATTTATTTCACTGTGATAACTGTGTCGGATTTAGGCGAATAAATCCTCACTTAACGTAATTAAATCATATGACTAAATATTCATGGTCGGCAGCTGTCTGACTCGCGAAATTGTGCACACGCAAGCTCTTCGACAAATGTATTTCGAGACGAAATAAAATTAAATAAATTTTAATAATTTTCCCACGATATACACGCACTCAGCCATATATATGTACTCAGAGAAAAACATATAGTGATGATAACTATATAGATGACATTATACAAATTTTATCAGGGTTGGCTGGCAAAATCCAGTAGAAAAAACCATGGTAAATTGGATTTTACCGCTCCGGACTTTATCCAATGAAATAAACTGACAAAAAAAAATATAAAAAAGACTAATATAATATTAAAATATATTTACATACCTTATGCAAAAAGATATTTTTGCTTTAACTAGTAAATTATACTAATCATGATAGCTTAAAGAAAGACGAACTAATAATAACGAACCAATATTAATAAAACACTTCATAATAAAGTTTTTTTAAATTTAAATTAATATATAAAATACGTTTTTAAAAGAAAAACTGGAAATAATATAAATGTTATTTTTGTAATTTCTATTTTTATGAGAGAAACATAATAGTAACAGAATTAAATTTTTTTTATTAATATAAATCGGTTGACGTTTACCATTTAGTAACTTGTGACAAAAACTAATTTGTTACATCGATTCTTAATCTATTATGGATTTTATTTTGAATAAAACTTAAGTTAGAAAACACACACACTCTCAATCGACGCTAAATTAGAATAATGATTTGTTACTAGAATACTGAATTAGAATAGCAATGACAAAATTTTCTATTTATTTCTTGCTTTTAATAGAAAAGACTTATTGCTTTTAATAGCAAAGATCAGTTTTTGCTGTTTTTTCTGGAAAATATTGATTTATATTGGCATGGACTTTATTAAAAAAGTGGAATTTTGCCAGTCCTAAGTTTTATATCATGTAGAATTAATACTTATATGTAGTTGAATAAATTATTTTATAGCTGCAACAACTATAAAATATAATAAATACGAATAGCAGAGGTTCCAAGAATACATCAAAATAAAATAAAGGAAAGATAAGTGAATAAGAGCCAACACGGATATCTATGCACAATAATAACAATATATTTAGTCAATTGCTTGTAGTAAATTACATAAATAAAAAGACACGCATGCGTTTTGACTTCAATTTTATATCTTTTCAAAGAAATACAGATAAGACATTATGCATATAAGATATATTTAAACGGCAGAAAATATGGGTTAGAATAAAATTACAATAAACGTAGTATATATAAAATAATTTATTTAACTATAGGTATACATTAATTCTGCACATAACATTTGCATAATATTGTCAACCATATAGCTATATATTTTTCTTTTAGTGCGTGTATAATACATAAAACAAAAAATTGTCAAGACGAACGTTATTCTAAAGCTCACAGGATCGAGAGAAGGGTCGACATATCGTGAAAGAGAATAAAGGAGGGATATGAAAAAAACCGCGTTCTTTTTACGGTATACTCGATGTACCTTTTCAAAGGCAGCCGTGCAAGTGCGACAAGCACATCGTTTCGCGAGTTCATTCGGGACTCCCGTCGCTCAAGAGGACTACGGCAAGGATCTAAGTCGGAGAGAAGTACGAAAGAGGCAGAAAGACGCATGGTCGCGTGCCTTACGTCGAGGTTAACTAGGATTGTTTATTGTTCGACTCCCGAAGCGCTCGGGACTTCATTAGCCAGAATTGCAGTACGCGGCTTCCCTGTCCGGGAAAGATCCGACGGAGAAGAGGCTAACTAAGAAGAAGTTGCAGAAGAAACCCGGCGTCTTCTCGGTGTTCCGTTAATTAATTAAACGAAGGAGCCGGAACTCAGACACATCGCATTAGCCTAGGTATCAGGTGCGTTATTGAGCCAAAGCAGCCGTACTGTTAATTTTGTAAATTTGGAATGTTGCTTGTTATTATCGAGTTTAGACGACCCTCTCTTTGGTTGACGTAAATAATTAACGTCTCGTTAAATATCATTTTTACAGAAATATCATGATGACGTAGCTGTCGTAATGATCTTCATTAGTCATAATTACATCTAAATTACTTGAAAAAAATTACGGAAACTTAAGACACGCTATACACATGATAGTTTTCTCCGATAAAAATTTTTATAAAATTTCTCTATATAAAGGGAGAAGAAACATTTTAAATAATCAAATCTAACATTTTTTTAAATAATATGAATATTTTCGAACGTGACGTTATATATTTTTTTCAAAGAAGAAAACAATTTGGATTGTTCAGACGACGTGCTAGTGATATTAAAAATATCGTAAGCAAATATTTTGATCATTCAATATTTTCCGAGTTCGAATGATAAGCATTTCCTAGTAATGCATGAATTCGTCCCTGTTCATCGCTATTCTTCTGTCCCCGGGTTCTCCGTGGACCCCCGCGGGTTATGAGTCAGAAGTTGTGTAACGGGAGGGAGACGCATACGAGAAGGTGTAGTCCAACCGATTTGGTTGGCGTTACGGCGCAACGCCCCGTCCATACTGAGTTATGGCATCCATAACTAGCACCCACGTCTTTCATTAACCCTGGCATTGTCGCGTGTACCGTGGCCGCGTTGTTAAAGGGGCACAAGGAGATTTAGTCGCGAAGGGGACTGAAGCGGGACACCTATTTGTTTTTGCTCCGTTCGTATTTGCCTGCCATATGTTCTCTTGCTGCACGTTCGAACATCGTTCGAAGATGCAGAATATTATTATGATGCTTAATACAGCTTTTCAGATTAAGACGGACCGAGATACCTTAACTTATCGTTTCTCAATAATATTTATACATAATTTTTTATTATGTGTTCGTTTGAAATAAAATTTTTACTGATTCACATGTTACGTAGGTCTATCATTGAAATTTTGTATAAATTATATGTTAGCATTTATTGTAGAGGGAAAATGTACTATAAAACAAAGCGTCTTAATGTTTTGTGATAAACGTTTTATCGATGTGACATGATACGATGACTATACAATAAAACATTTTTTTTATTTATAATTTTAATGAATTTTTATAAGATTAATTGAAATTGCGGAACTTATATTAATTTTTCTAGGATAGTCTATTGTTATTATAGGATAGTATATTGTTAAATACATGTTATGAGAAAGCAGTAACCACAATCGTTGTTAGTTTGTTATATAGTATATGACGACAAATGGCATAACAAATGGCATTTGCATGCTGACCGCATGCATGAAAATTGACGCCAACAGTAACCCCTTCAATAACAAACAACATCGATCATAATTCTATATGGACTACTTTGTCACATCTGTTGGACAGAGATGGGTATTCAGTAGAAACGAGCATAGAAAGTGCAGATAAACGATATCGATCGATCACGTTCATGAAAGGAAATCAGTCTGAAGGCATGACGTGCGAAAATTGGTTGACATGCCTTGATTATATTAAAACCATTAGGTCAGTTTTCTTAATCAGGAATTTTAATTACATAAAAAGAAGTGTGTTTGTGTATATATGTATATGGAGAGAGAGAGAGAGAGAGAGAGAGAGAGAGAGAGAGAGAGAGAGAGAGAGGTAGAGGGGAAGGAGGAGAGAGAGAAAGAGAATATTTTACATATTTAAAGTTTTAGATTATTATACCGAGATGACAGTATATTATATATAAAAATAAATCGTCTTACGCTTTATGTAATGTGAAAATTATTAAAGAATGAAATTTCACTTGATTTTTCCTCCTCGTGGATTGAAAAATGTTATTGGGCAATATAGTTGTCTATAAATGAGAAGTATTTGAAGTTAAAATGACGAGCGTAAAATTATCCATAGTATTTCGGATTTGCATTATTTGAGCTTCTAATACATCTTCGCTATCAGTAAATATTGCCTCTGATTAGATTGCATATTTAGCTTAACTATTATAGTATTATTCCCATTGATATAATCCTGTTTATTTTCAATGAAGTGTAGTTTAATGGAATTAAATTTGGTTTGAACGATTGTAACATGTAATCCGTAATACATGTATTATAATTTACATTAGCGAAATTATCACTTCTCACAAATTACACAGTATGAAACTGCAAAGGAAGCAGTATAATTAACATTGTACGCAATATTTGTCTTGCATATATATTTGATACCAACATTGTGTTTAACATTGTTTTGTAGAACGTAAACAAAAAATGTATAGTCTACTTCCTGCATTGTTTTTTATACGAGCTGGTACACCATTAAAAATATTAAAAGTCATACATACACGCGCAAACATACACAAATAAACATCCCCTTTTTCCATATATATACACGCAGCTGAGCAACTTTTTTAATGAAACAGAACTCTCAACCTTTATTCCCATGCGTTAAGATTTAATTCAAAACTAAATGCAACCACTTGACGTTAGTCATTTAATTCAAGCTTACCAAGTTTATGTTTTTGAGTGAAAGCTTTAAAATTATACTGGATAAATGTGTATATGTTGTTCTTTTTTAACATTATATTTTGACGAGGAGCATGTGTATTTAATTACTTTTATTAAGAACTAATGTGTATTAAATTCCTATTAGTAGGTTAACATGTAAGTTCTAAACAACGTATACTTATTATTTTTATAATTTTGAAAAATTATTAATATTTTATCAAATCATTCACTTTATTTGACTTTATTGAAAAATGACCATTAATATATATACATAATTATGCTTTTTTTCGTACTCTAATGTAAATCAATTTCCTGGACAGACGTGCGGTTAGAGGGGGATAAAGTCAAGAAAAAGCGGGAAGGAGTGTTGTGATGAGAAACATGTTATATTTTTAGCGGAGCCCTTTGATTTAACTGCGTGTGGGTGGGCTGTGTGGTTGCGCTCGCTTTTTAGTGTATAGTAAACATCGTTCGAAGATAAACTAATTTGTCCTGAATTTATAAAGTCTGCTCGTCCGTCTCGAGCCGCGAACAAGATACATAGATCATTTATTTGCTTAAACAAACATAAGGGAGACGGGAAAGCGTGTTGTAGTCGCGGGTGTGAGTTTTCGGGAAACTTTCCGCACGATGATAAATATAAATATATGTAATATAATGAATCTACATCTATATACATATACATATATATATCGTTCTCTTATTTCAAAGTGACACAACTCAAAAAATAAAATTTGTCAGAATAACGTTGTTTGTCAGAAAAAATATTTTTCAATTTAACTAATCAAATAATATCAAAGATAATATCATATTTAAAAAGTACTAACTATTATATGCTAGTAATATTATACGTAATTTTATGCAGATGGTAATTGAGAAGACATTAATTAATATAATGAAATAAAATATAATATTTTAACATATCCTATTATAAAATAAAGCTTCAATTAAAATCTCTGCGTCTGGTACCATTTTCATAAAATTCTCTAATGTTAAATATTTTAATAAAATATTTAAAATATACGCATACATGCAAGGCACTAGATTTAAATATAAAAAATTCTTTTGGAATTAATTATAAACTAAAATTACTTTTCTGTATTATCAAATGGTTATCTCTTAATTTTTAGATATGCACTTCAGACTCATCAGAAAATCAGAAAATCCATTTTCTTAATTTTACCTCTATGCGATTTAGAGGAGATTCTACTTTCAAAATTTATCAATAACAGTACTTAAGAAGGTTCTCTTTCACATAATATAAGGATTTGATCAAATATTAAGAATAAGTTTGTAATTAATATGTAAACGTTTCTGAATTTTTCAGATTTTTTGAGCGTATAGTTTTCTTTAAATAATTTCTTAAAATAGCATAAATTCTTATAAGAAAGTGGTATTCGAGTGTTTACTTGTAAATACAATAAAATATAAGAATTTTGAAGAGTTATATAAATATAAAGGAATGGAGTTTAAAGAACATTTGGAATTAAAAAATGAAGTTTTACCATATGATTTTCGTGTAACAGTATGAAATGTTTATGAGTTACTCAATTCTGTTTAAATATGACGTCACACTAGTGAAACATCCAAAGGGTAAACCGCTGAGAGTATTGTGGTGTCCAGATTTGGGGCATTACTAGCCATTACTGGGCATTACGTAAGAGAATTGTGTATAATAATAAGCATTAATAATAAGCGATATAAGATTATGTATTATTAGAGGGCATTAATATGTGTGTGTGTGTGTGGGCATTACTAGGGCACTAATTAATGGGCATTATTAGGGTATTAGCGGGTATGAAAATTGGGTATTATATTTGGCATTATTAGGCATTAGCAGACATTGGTGTACATAATTTTGGTTTATCCCGTGGAAACATCATTTCCACCAGAATTATCAATACCTGAATTAAATTTAAATAATTTATTGTAAATAATTTGTCTTTAATATTTTCTATACATATATAAATATTCATTTTTATTATAAAAAACATTTTTTTATAACAAATTACAATTTTACTGCTTAAATTTTATTCATGTTTATTTTTTAGAAGATGGCAATGGCATTTTGCATCTTTTGTATTCTCATGTTAAGATAAGAAAAGTCACGTGACTCTCCTCCACTTTTTTTAAGCTGCAGGAGATCGTCCTTAATTTATCGGCTCATAAATGAGATGGTCTATTACAATGCATTTATGAAAAAGAAAGAGAGAAAGGAATAGAAAGGAAGTAGTTACACGCATGTCGCGCACATGATACTCCGATATGCGCTCGCCATGAGAACGTCGGACTGTGGTCACATGTGTCGATCGCGTCGCGGCATGAGAAACTTCCAGCATGTATCTTCGGCCCGCGTGCTGATACGGGTACGCGCAGTTGTGCGCCAATGATTAATAGGAATCGACAGTAGTCGACATTGCGCGACGCCAACGTCATCCGGTCGAGAAATATCGCCGATAAATTCTTCTTTGAATTGCTGCTCCCTCCCCTTCCTCTCTGTCTTTCTTTTTTTCCTTGCGAAAAGCGAAATATCTTTTTCCCAGGCCTCTTTTTCTAACTCGTTAATAACATTTTTCCATCTTGATCCTCGATAATGCGTGTGCTCGATAAACGATTGATGAATTAATATAAAGGAATTGGAAACTGCTGGATGCATTCTGGAATATTAGATATCAATCGACTGTTATTAATTTGTCGTATTCGCTCGTGGCGATCGGCATGATAATCTAATTGATTATCTCAATGCATGAGATAATGAAGCTGATATAGATTTCTGCATTAAACATTGTCGACATAATTCCCATTTAAAATAATGACAAACGCATTTCGCGACAATATATAGGGATTTTTTATTTTTAGAAGATATACATTTTATACAGTAGGATTGAGAATCTGTGGAACATGTGCATCGTATTATTAAAAATATTACGCGACAATAACGACCATAATTCGTTTATTGCATTAGCGATAACATCATTGGTGATGAATTAATTATTATGTATTAAACGTCGCGCGTTTGTTCCCATTAAACACGAATAATTCTTTGGATTCGATTCTGCTTGTCAAATTGGAAATATTTTTTCTCGTTAATGACGTTTTTCGATCGTCGCCGGAAGGTGCGCGCGTAACGAACGATCGATGTGTAACATGCGTGCAATGAAAGAGTCGAAGGGGTTGGGAAATTCGCGCTCTTGTTAGGAATACAATGTACACGTCGCTCAACGGATGAAGCTCGGACGTTACGTGTCAATCGAACGTTATTAATTTGCGGTATTCATTATCGTAGGATAGATGGCGATTAGTATCATTGATAATGGCATGAATTAGTCATGCCAGCGTATTATGTCGCATTAAACATTGGTTGTTCATTTCCCGAACGTGAACGATAGGAGAATTAATATAATTCATATTGGTAATCTTCTTTGGTTTATGGTGGTTTTAAATGATATAACATTATCTCAATCTCTCTGTCATCTTTCTTTTTAAACAAAAATATTTCTTTCATGACTGGAATAAAGTATCTTAATTAAATATCTCAGTTTAATAGATTTCAGGAAATATACTTAAATAATGTTATATGTATGCTTTAAATTGATATTAAATACATAATTCTCAAAAAAATTTAGATTATATAAAAATGAAATTAGTATTTTTTTTATTTTCTAAGAAATATTGAATTAATACTAAAAAAAATACACTAAGGAGATTTTCTAGTTTAAAATAATTTAAAAGTTTAAATAATTAATATAAAATTTAAGCAGTAAAAGTATAATTGGTTATTAAAAAAATTTTTTTATAATAAAAATGAATATTTATGTTGTAAATATTGGAAAAAATTGTTTCTAGTAATAATTTAAATTTAATTTAGATATTGGTAATTCTGATGGAAATAACGTTGCCACGTTTTCACTAATGTGTCATAATTTTCAAGAGATTTATGAATATTTCATACTTTTACATTTACACGAAAATGACACGCGGTGAAACTTCATTTTTTTATTCCAAAATATTCTTTAAACTCCATTTTTTAAATATCTATGTAATTCTTCAAAATTCTTATATTTTGTTTACAATTAAATTACTTAAAACCCTCCTTCTCATAAGAATTTAAACTATTAAAAAAATTATTTAAAGAAAATTGTAATATGGTCGAAAAATCTGAAAAAATTTAAGAATGTCTACATATTAATTATAAATTTATTTTCAATATTTGATCAAATTCTTAGATTATATAAAAAAACTGGAGAATATCTTCAAGTTATTATACGTAGTATCTAATATCAGATAATTTACCGCGAATGGATTGCGACGTTGACTCGGAACCTCGAACTTCGCGATGGAATCTTTGGTAGAGTATATGCACGGATGATTCATTGTCAAAGACGTGGAAGTGAGAGTGAAAGAAGTTCCGGAATCGCCTTCGGCTGGATAACTCGGTGTCACGCGTGACAAGCATACATGTGTACGCGATCTTCCGCGTATATACGTGACGTATTGTTTTCGCGGGTGCAACGAAGGGGAACTTGCACGGCGCTCGTTTTCACCTCTCATCCTCCTCACCCTCCTCATCGTTCGCTCTCGCATTCACCCTTCCCAGCCTCCAAGTTCGCAGTTCCGCGGGTGGGCGTTATTGTGTTACAATGTATACCACGGGACAGACTTCTACGGTTCTTCGTGCCACGGATTCGGGTGCAAACGTTATTATTTTTCGCAATTTGCTAAGCAGATGCTCCCCCTTGTGAAGCCGCCGCTGGTGCCGCTCCGTTTTGCCGGGAGTTTATTTTCCCGGCTCGTCTCCAACAGACGCTGACATTGTGATATTTTGCCTTCATGTAGCGGAATTTTTTTACATGCGAATCCGTGCAATCGTGAAATTTTTATACCCGTGTATGGATCCAGATATATGTGCGAAAAGGGGAAAAAAGGAGATAATGAAGAGTGTACACATAATAAAGTAGAAAGTTAGTTTTGACACGGAACATTTTGAACAACTTAGTGAATAATTATTTTAACAGTATCAGAAATATGTTTCATGAGAAAAATGTTTTTACATTTTCTATTTAATTTTGTAATGTACAAATTAGTCATAATGTATATAAATATAAATGTATATATGCATACAAATTGCTTATAAAAATAACCATTTGTGTTTCATCATAATTATGAATAAATAAATTTAATTAAGGATGATAGATTATTGCATATCTGGTATTTGTTATTGAAAAGAGTCTGGCAGTAAATCGTTTAAACAATCAATAAATAAAATTTTTTGGAAAAGCGATTTTTCTTAATATCAATAAATTCATATGATTATTCTGTGCATAACAGTATTAAAATACAAAAATGAATAATTTATGAGATATTTTATTATTTATTGTAGCACATTTTGATATGAGATATAAAATATCTCATAAGCTATTCAGTTTTTGGTAATTGTATTTTAATGTTTTTATGTACTGAATAATAGAACGAATCAATTCGTGTAAAGAAAACACATATTTACTTTTCTAAAATAATATATAATTGCATATTAAATGTAATTACATAAATTACATAATATTTTTGAAAAGCAAATATTTATCCTTTTTACATCGATTGATATTGATTTCATTATTCTGTGCACAAAAGTATTAAGTTATAACCAAAAAATAAATAGTTTACGAGATATTTTATAATATATTGTATGTGCCAATATTTCAAAGAGGAATACGGCATAGAGGAATATGGCATTGTGTCAGAGATTGTATTCTAAGAAACATTTTGATCCTCTAATAATAACCTTTAATTTTAGCTAATTGTAAATTTTGTTATTAAACGTAAGAGACCCAGAACCCATAAAAAAAGTTTTTTGTCTATATACCTATAATATCGATTTTTAAGACAAATGATAATTTTTGAGATAATATAAATATATTATTATATATAATATTATAACAAGAGAAGGATAAACGGTATTGATATTATCGTTTTCTTCCGGTTTCTGGACAAAAACGTTTTATTAATTTTTGTTATTTTTGCGTACATTTGCACAATCCGTTTTGTAATTTTTAACTTTATATCGATCGTCGTAATTTTTACTTCCATAATTACGTCGCTCAGGAAACTCATTTTTGCTCTTTATCTTCATACACAGTTTCAAGTTGCTGCGCGCACGCGAGCGCGAATGGCGCGTATCCGCGTCAGAGGCTGAATATTTAAATCAACTTGCTGCCGCGCATTGTTTCACCGGCATCCTCATCTCGGTGGACTACACACGTCGGGAAATAATGATCGCACCGACCGTCCCTTTCTTCTCGTCTTTTCTTTTGCCAGTATCGTTCTTTGCTCTTGCGACGCTAAAGCATCCACGACGAAAAACACTGCACTACCGGCTTGAGATTTTACCGGACGCGGTTCTTTCTTTCAGACCGTGGACAAGGAGGAACATGGAAAATGTTCGTGAGTTTCCTTCGTTGCGTATCCTACCTGCAATGTAGACAAAACATTTTTTTTAAGTCTTAGAGTGAATTGTAGATAAATATGATCATGTATAGACAAATAACTAATCTCTAAAAATTGTTTTCTTTTTATTTATTGTTGATTTTTTAATAGTTATATAATATTTTTAATATAAATTTAAAAGTAGGAAGGAGAATTGTGTCGTCGCATATGTATATTGATTTTGTTTTTTCTTTCAAATACTTTTTGTACGTATTATGTGGTATTTCTAGGGTTAACGATAACGCTACTGAATCGTATCCAGACTCGCTTGGCGCGCGTTAAACTAGTTTGAATAAACGAAGGGAAACAGACGCGCGAAGAAGAGGCAAACTACGAAGTCGAAATACCGTGAAGCAGAAGTTTTAATGTTGGCAGGCCGATAGTCTCTTTTTCGTTTTTCTTGTCAGTCCTTTCCAAACATTCGCTCTTTTCGAAGTTTATCATCATTTCTGTGATCTTCGGCGCCGCTAAAGTTACGAAGAAGCGATGCTTTGCGTCGAACTTGCCGATCGCTTTTCATTTATTTCAATTTATTGATTCCTCGATAATACATTTTCCTTGGCAACCAAATATCTCATTATTAAGTTAAATAACAACATTATAAATATATAGCATAATTATTGTGTTGTGTAGTAAAATTATTTTTGTACAAATGTATGTAATCTACTTTTATATTTTCCAAAAATTTTTAAATAATGAATACACAATAGAATTTTTTTGAACAACAAAATATTTTATGTTACTTTTATAGATATATGCTATGGAGGTGCGAACGGAAAGACCACGGACCGCCGGTCGAATAGCACCAACCGGAAGAGTAACACCGACGGTGCATCAAACCGGTGGAGGTCGAAGAAAAGCAATACCGGTTCCACCACCGAGAGTGCCGACTCCAATGCCCATCGCAAATAATAATCAACAACGGTAAGTGCATTTTGAAATTATAATTGAACATGTTTATGCCGAAAGGAGAATAAATTTTCCATAATTCTATTGTTGGTAATATCATATGTA
This sequence comes from Mycetomoellerius zeteki, assembly GCF_001594055.1. Taxonomy (NCBI): domain Eukaryota; kingdom Metazoa; phylum Arthropoda; class Insecta; order Hymenoptera; family Formicidae; genus Mycetomoellerius; species Mycetomoellerius zeteki. Next base: position 57,027 of record NW_017257952.1, read on the forward strand.
TGTATAATATAATTAATTATTAATATCGCGATACTTATCCGTCGAAAATGAAAATATAATTTCTATCACAGAAATAAACATTATTTATCGATTATTTCATCTAGATGTATTTCATACACATTTACAAAAAAAATCTCATTTTCCACCAGTGTAATAAGGACTTTGTGCACAGTTTGTTGTGTAATTTAAATAGTGACACTAGTTTACATTTTTAGTAAAAAAAGAAAACAACTTTTTTTTAACGTATTTCGGGGCGCCGAATCTATTATTGAAATATTTTTATCAGATTTTATTCTTGAGATGTAGGAAAAAACATTTTAACAATAATAGAAAATTAAAAGACTTGATATTCAATTAAACTAAATTAAATTGAGTAGGTAAGAAAGAGTTACGCACAGTTATCGAGGTGCCAAGTTATCGAAGTCACAAATATATATTAGTCAATTGCTTCTTTAGTATAATATAACAAACGTTACGGTTTCATTCCAGGGCATAATCAATGTGTAATTGATATTAAAGACTTCTTTGAGATTTTAAACTCCTAGGTAATTGGAATAGCTTCAGCCAGATGAGTGTGTCATACCATCTGGAGTGCAGAATTAACAGACATTCGTGGATTATTTTAGTATTAAAATAACAATTATGTTAAAAAACAGTTAGTCGTTATATAAATTAGTTCGTTGGAATACTTATGATGTTGTCGTTACAAGGTATTCAGTCGTAATGAATAAACATTTTTTCCAATATATGGTGAAATTTTATTGAAATTAAAAAATAAATCAGAAGTAGGGGAAAGTTGCCGAATGCGTACCACTTAACCTATTTTTTATTATATTTTTCATTTGGCACTGTTTTATATGCAAATGAACATTAGAAATTGTAGCTTGAGGTTTTGGACGCTTATTATTACATGTTTAACTTTCCACCAATAATAAATTAATTTGTTATAAATCTTTTTGTAACATGCTGCAAAAGGTACGATTTAGGCAACCGGTCACCTAAATCGTACCTAAAAATACCTATAGGTATTTTTTATCGTATTTCCTTTGAAAGTATTGAATTTATGAATGAAAACAATTAAAAATATAAGATTAATAAAAGAAATCATTAACTAATACCTAATAATTAATTAATACCTAATTTCAATAATTTATTGAAGAAAATCAAATATTTTATAATTATTATATATAACAATAATAAAAAAACAAATGACACAAAAATAAATTTGCTTATATTTATTTTTGCA
>NW_017257952.1:58326-58984 GCF_001594055.1 Mycetomoellerius zeteki
ACAAAAATTTATAATAAAATTGGATGATCGCGTTGTTATCAGCTACATAAGTTGATTAAAAATTAATATCAGATTTATCTGATTTTTAAAACGTCGCCAACATTCATAAAACAAGATGTAGGCTATTATATTTTTGTCTATATTACTCATTTCTCATATATTTTATATTATTGTTACTAAATATTGCCTATATTAACTAATAATATAAAATATTGATAAGATACGATTTAGGCGACCAGTATTCGGCAACTCTCCCCTATTTAGCATTTAATTTTTGTTTTTTGTGTAAATTTTAGATTGGTTTCAAATTGTTTTTATATATATGCTCTTGCACAAAACCTTATAAATTAGTCTAATTAAATAATATCGAAGAATTAAAACTTTGGGATTGATTGTATTTGTCGTATGCCATTCGAGTTAGTCGCGCAGAAACGTCCACAGCAGTGACTCGATTCTGATTCAAGTTCGTGGAATTTCATGTAGCGAGGATATATCGGGATCGTGCTTTCCGAACTTGGACGGTGCAGTCGCTATACGGTTGCCCATTCGCTCGACGACACGGCGCTCAACTTTGTCTCGCGGTTTAACGGCGGCGGATTTTACAGCGAGTTTCCAGTCACATCAATTCCTCACGAGGATAAGTGCCATTAAGAGCGTC
>NW_017257952.1:59030-72077 GCF_001594055.1 Mycetomoellerius zeteki
CTCAGCCAGGAAGCGCAAGGTCGTCGCTGCCCACTTCGTTGATCTCCTCCGCCAATCTGCTTCTGCCAAGCGTTGGCTCGTGCAGAACTGGGGATTTACCCGCCACCACTCGCGGATAATACCACCTCCGAGATGTTAAGCTTTCGTGGTTGGCATATTTTTCGGGGCTGGTGTTCAAGCTTGGGATTTTCGAGGGTGGTTTATCGAAGTGCCACAAACTGCGCGTATGAGAGTCGAGCCTAATAATTGAAAAGCTAAGTGGATGAAGGTGGATACACGACACAAAGGGACGATTACGTTGTATCGACATGTTACAATTTAATCAGCGATTTTATTGGAGGAGAATGTCGTGCTTATATGTTTTTTGAAAATCCACATGAAAAGGACAATTTTACTGAAATATCTAAAAATTTAACTGGATACACAGATCTGAAAAAAGGTTTTGTTTATGAAAGTAAATATATATAGGACGCTTAAGTTGGTTGTTAGAATGTCAAAATGTTTCATGCTTGAACGTCCTACATAATTATTTGGATAGTCAAAATAAAATTATTTTCAGGATACGTATTATGGAATTATTCGAAAAGGATTTTGGTTGAAATTGTGCTATTACTTCCTATATATATTATATTATATATATATATATAGATTTTTATTATATTTTTTAAGGAAACTAAAATAATTCGGATCGGAATCTATTTTGAATAATTCCATAATAATACGTATCCAGATCTGTATCTAGTTAAATTCTAGATCTATTTTAAAATCTAGATCTGTGCAAGTTAGTTATTTTAGACATTTTGGCAAAACACTTCTATCCATGCAGCACTAAATTTTATTTTTATTTTGTTGCATGTATTTTTATTTAATAGATAATGAGAATCTTATTATATGTATGTAATATAAAGCGAATATAAAGCATTATGTCTTTGAGAAAGTATTTAAGTATATAGATAAACTAAATTTGCAATAAGTTTCGAAATTGATTTCGTATTTTTCAGGTTCTTCTTCCTCTTTCTCCTTTTTTATAGTTTTATGTTTAAGTTTGATAAAGGTCGTTCTTGGGTATGTCACTTAAGCGTACTGTCTAATTAAAGTTCTTCTCGTCTAATTAAGATGCTTTCCTTTTGCGTTGGACCTTGGAAACGAACATCTTAGATAAAAGTCGCCGATAATAAGCACCGTCAAGAAAAGCGAAGAAAGAAGTATACTCCCGCGTCTCGTTGTTGACGGTTGATCATCGGTATCTTGCGAACACTTTTAACGAGTTGCAACCTTTAATTAATTACTACGCAATTACATCTTTTTCCTTCGATAAGCAGAGGAAATAATAAAACGCACAAAGACCGTAACATGCAACAGTTTTCCTCATCTTTACATAGTTGCACTAATTAAATCATACTATTTTCTCGATAAAGAACTAGAATGAATGTAATGCAGTATTTTTATTAAAATTGTTTTGTACGACGTACAATGATGTTTTATTTTTTTTTTTAACAATAATTGACCTGACATTCGCGAAAATTTTTTGAGTTGCAACTCCATCAAAAGTCTAATAGAAATCTCAAAGCTCGTCGGGTTTCATATTCGTAATTACTCGGCTGGACATGGGTACGACATGTAGTTGTTAAAGGACCTTAATCTCAAGCTTACGGTCCAGAGAGGGAAAGATAGACAGAAAAAGAAACAGAAGAAGGGAATAATAGAACGTAAAAAAGGGGAAGGGAATGGAGGCGAGTACAGAGATTAGGGAACTGAAGATTATCTCGAAAAGTGGTCGTCGTCACTGCCAAAGTATTCATAAGTCGTTCGGGATCGTATATTTCTGTGATTTTGCTGCGTATTATGTTGCTGTTCTACCTGAATAAATTTACATGTTACTGATAATCAGGTTGTAAAACAGGATCTTGTTTGTACTCTGTTTGCACTTTGCATGATTTCAATATTACATTACAATATTAATGTGATCATTAATGTTATTAATGTTATACAAATTCAAGATAACACACTACATAAAATTAATTATGTAATTAATTAATGTGATATAAATTGTTGATAACTTCTTAATTCTTTTAAGATGACTTTTGACAAAGACATAAATTTTATGTAGCAATATTTTCCGATATATAATAAAATTATTTAACAATGATTATTTTCTAAAATAATGTTATAACAACATATATACAATATATGTATACTTTCTAAATTACTTGAAATCTTACTCTAAAGAGTAAAAATTGAGCCAATCTTGAAAAAAGTGGCTAAATTTTTAGTCTTTAATAATGAGATTTCACTCTTCTCAGAGTGTAAGATTTACTCTAAAAGTTTTGTATAGGATAATGCTCTACAAGCCTATTAATTACGATCGAGTGATTACTTCAACCGCAAAAAAATATTTGCGCCAGTGTGAGTTACTGAGGAAAATTGAATGCACAGTGGTTAAGGCTGATCATTGAAATTCTACGATTTTCTGGTTCGCGGTATTTTTATGATTTCCGTGGCATCTCTTTTTCGATTTTCTTTCTCTTTTTCTTTCTCTGTCTCCGTTTCTCTTTTTCTCGACGTACGTACATTTCATTAAATACTCCTTTTTTTCCTATATTCGCGACCACCCTTCGTAAATATTCGTGCGGCGAAGGTTCTACAGCTATTCGCAATGAATCCCCGTTTTCCGGGGGTAGACGTAGACGCGCAGCGATGGAACGGGTGGGGTGCGTCAGGAAGTTTGAAGTATTTTCCTCATAAAGCTTTCGAGGTATCTAAAATATTTGCGACGATGCGGATTTCGCTTCGGGATTTTAATTAATTAACGACCCGACACGCTGACTGGCCCGAACGAACTAGTTTGGTCAGACGATGTGAGGGGTGGGAGGTGATGGTAACGGGAGGGTGGGTGGAGGAGGTAAAGGTTCATTAGAACCTCGTGCAGCTTGAAATTCTGTCGACCACAATGTAAATAACTCACTCGTGCTTTATATAAAGCAGAGAGAGAACCTTTGTGCCAAAGAGCCGCCCGTATGCGTTCATTAGGCGGTGTTTAGTTTTAGTTACATTTCGAACCATACGTGTGAACACATCCGCGTATTACAGTATTACACGTGTACATGAAGAATCGTTGAAGTATCTAGCTCCGTTCGAAGCCTCGCTGTATCCGTGGGGTTTGCCCTGAGGGTAATTGCACAGAGACTGATTGAATGAAAGGAACACCTTTCACGGAGCGGTATATTAAGAACTTGTTAAATCAGGAAAGGTAGGCGAGATTGTATTGCGAATGATTGTGAGATACTTTAGCTAACAATACGTGAAATAATACAGTGATTCGCGATGCATATCTCTTCGTGGTAGACGAACGAACAAAGATGCGAAAGGTGACTAACTTATTCCTTACGAATCGTATATAGGTATATCTTTCACAAATATCATAATTACAGGAAGTCCTGGGTAAAAAATACGAAATGCAGATTGCAATTATCATTGCAAATCAGTCGAGCCACATGGTCGCCTTGATAAGGAAATAATACGAAAGATAATAATTTCGATCTCTCAAAGCGATTCTCCAGAATCTGGTACATCTCCTCCTGGGAATATCGTGACTAACGAACGCGCCGGTGCCACCGCGGTGGAATATACGCCAATTAGCCTGTATTTTTCGTCAAAGAGATCAAACCCCTTTCTGTATTAGTACAGGACCAGAGGTTACGGACGTAAAGAGTCGTTGGTAGAGACAAAGTAGAGGCAATGTTGGAGATAATATCAAAGGATAGTTAAACCGTAGTATATATATATAAAGCGTCGGCGTCAGAAAGCTTTTGCGATTTCTGTAAGAGGAAAACGCGTTATACGTTTTGTAAATTTCATCTATCGTGTCACGCGTTCTTAAATTATTTTTTTACGCCGTTTTTCGTACATTTTGCAAGAAATTATCCGGGAGAATTTGTTAGAAAAGTTTCCACTTATTCGGTGAAAGAAGTATACGATATCAGAGAGAAATAAAACACAATGATTAGATAGGGTGGGTTCAAAGAACTTGTGATCGTATAAATTTTAATGATGAATCTTAAGCCGATAGTTTCCAAGGAAACTTTTCTAATAGAGCGCTACAAGTTTTAGTAAATACACCACATTAAATAATTCAAGTATAAATTAAGATTTCTTACGAAGAAATAACGTCTATAAATGAATGTACATAAATCATAAAAAATATAAATATAAGATTTTATTAATCGCGTTTCTCATAACAGCGTTCACTCTTTCATCACGTTATAATAAAATTACGTCTAATAAATGTTTGTTTGCTTTATTACAACGCCATGATAATCAAATGACTTTATAACGCGAATTGACATATCTTCTACGTTCATTTGAACTTTATCATTCAGTCCTCGGTTCAATATCCTCTCGCGCGTGATGCTTCCGTACAGATCCAATTTGAGACCAGTTGAAAGACTCTACCACTCGATTGATTTGTCGCGCAGGTCGAGAGTTAATTAGCTTGGAGTAGGCGATGGTAACCTAAAGGTTCTCTGACTGGTGACCTTTAATCAAGAGATTAATCGAGCGATAGCCACACATTATCGACGTCTATGTGTGTGTGTGACAATTAAAACCACACGTTGATCGAGTTTCCTGATTTCTCTAATTATTTGTTTAACTGCCTTTCTTAATTATGCTCTTATATATCAGAAATAATATATATTTCTTACTTTCTTATTTTTTGCAATCATAATACATATCTATATAGTTGGAGATGTCATTTATAATATTTTACAATTTTTATATTTCTTTTTATATATATATTTTATATAATCTCACTCTCTCTCTCTCTTATATCTTACATTTCATTTTATATATAATAACTTTTTATATTGTCTTTTACAGTTTTCAAAAATATTTTTATTAAAAGCTTTATCACTCGACACACAAAACTTAATGATTTAATGGCAAATTTCTTCAGGTTATTTCTTATTTTATATTGACGTGATTTATAAAATTGAATGAATTCACAACATATACGACAATAAACTGATTTTTTATTATAGTTTATTCTTTTAGAGTTATTATTGTTTCTTTATTTATTGATTTATACTATACTTTATATGACTGTGTCCTTACTTCGATATCCGAAATACATACGCGAAACCAGCGACTCTCGATAGTAATTTACTTTTTTATGGCTTTTGATAGCGAGTCGTTTCTTTATGGTCTTTGAAAGCGATTTGCCTCTTTATGACTGTTGATAGAAACTCGTGGATTTTACAGCACTTGATAGTGATTTATATTTCGTCACACAAACCATTTTGTTCGCGGCCTTTTTTCATCCCGCATTGATCTGCACCGACGGATCTGTCGGTGGCCGCGCGTGCTTTCTGCTTTTGGTTTTTGATGGATTGTGCGAGCACGCGCGAGTGCACCGCCTCAAATACGTCGAAGTGCTTAACGAGGCAGATTTTCACGGGATCGACCATAAAATGGAAAAATGGATATTTCGCTATGGAGGACTTCGATGCCGTGTACACGTACGTTTGATTCGAATCGTAGCGAACTATGCGTACGAGAATGACACGGCGCGTCCGCACCGCAGGTCAAAGGCCCGCAGAAATTTTTAACAAAGTCGCTGCCTCTCGAAGAAGGGGTACCGAATCGAATGTGCAGGGTATCACAAAAATACTGTAATTCCTACTATTCCATTTTCAATCAAATTTACTCTGCATCGTAGAACGCATGCAAATACGTTTTCAGTCTTCTCAAGACAGAAAAAAAACACTAGCTATTATCAATACTATATAGTTATTTAAAAAAAATAGTTCATGTGTGGGATTCTGGGATTTTTCATGTGTGGGACACATGAAAAATTGTGATATGTGCTAGAGTACTCCATACACTTTGCATAAAAGTCGGCGTCTATGCTATATATAGATGCTACATATGGATGCATTTTAATAATAATAGATATTTGCTCCTATTTACTTTCATTTGATGAACATCAATGTTAATAATTAAAAGCGATCAGTTAATATTTATTGGATTTGAAAAACTATCTTATAACAGAAATATTTAAAAAAAAAGGATTAACGAGCTATCATTCTTTTAAATTAAATTTTAGGGTGGTATTCGTAGTCCGTTATTATTTCAAGATCGTCTTAAGTAATGCCTTAAGATGCTAATATGGTTCTCTGATTGGTTCGTGACATCTTAAGACTGTATTTAAGTCAATCCTAAATATAAGATCTAACTATGAATATCATCTTTGGTATCCGATTTACGATTGCAGCAATATACAATCTGCCTTATCGGCGCGCGATATACCCGGTGTCACGATAGAAAGTGCTTGGTATCTCAATCTAGCGGCAGGTCACAGAACATCATTGAAGGGATGCTGCGACGTCGGGACGCCGGCGCCGATAGTGCTCGGCGTCTCCGTTGGTAGGCGCCACTTTCCGGAAAGTCGTTGCTTCATGGAGGGTGTCTTTCACCCCCTCCCCGGCGATGCGGTCGAAACTTCTCTCTCTGCAGAGATTCATGGTTAAATCAAACTTATGTACTTGGAAATGTCCACAGTATCACTTAGTAATTAATTAGATCGTGAAAATAATGTTACCTCGCGTACCCAACTTTATAAATTTCAACTTGGTGGAGACTCGTTTAATTTTCGCACTGCAAAAGTTGACAGTTAAACAATTAAAATCAGCTTGAAGTTACTAGCTTAGTTTCTATCTTTTATAGTTTTTACTAAAAGATTTAATTTCTTAGGATTGATGAAATTGTGCTTGCGACAACGTGTCAGATATTGTGCAATCAAACAGCAGTGGATAATGTAGATTAGCGATCGAACGTTTAGTCACTTTTCGCGAATGCATTTGTCCGGCACTCGTTACCTCAGGAATCACGTCGTATTTATCTACATCGTGAATACTTTATCAGGTGCGGGTCGTTAACCTAATGGAGACGACGTTAAAGCCGAAGGGGATCGATATAGTGCACTTTTCCCATCGTCATCTACGAAGGCCGAGGCCAATCGTAAGGAAAGACACCGTGAGGAAAGACGAGAGAATCCACGCGGCTCTAATAGCGCGTGAACGCACTTAATGGAACCATTTGAATCATAATGCGGCCGATCGGGGCCGCGATTGGCAGTTTCTACCCGGGGGATCTCAGACCGCGTGTCTTGCTCTAATCGCCTTTTCTGATTAGGAAACCGGTATAGGTTATTCTCGTACCGTTATATGAGGCAATCGTTCATATATAATGATAAAAGATGGATAATTTCGATATAAACGTGCGTACGTTACATTTTTCTTTCTATGTCATTTTTATAAAGTACGTTGATTCTCGCGTAGAAATAAATTATTTTTGCCACTCCATTTCCCTTTATGATTACTTATGATAACGTTAAATTCTGATCATATACAATATGTAAAGTATTTTAGGGATAGATTGCTAGATTATAATTAATGTACAGCATATAATGAAAGAAAAGATTGGCTGAAGAATGGCATAGCATTTATAATTAGTCGCAGCAACCAATTTTTAGTTGCGACTGCGTGCTATTTAAGTGCCAGTATTTTACCATCTAATTTGCTGCAGCAGTCAATCTTTTCTTTCAGTGTAGACATTAATGCATTCCTGTATATCTCACATATTGAAAATAAAGGAAAAAAGCAAAATCATTATATGTGAGAGTGTAAAATTAAATTGAAGCGCGAAATAAGTATACAATGAAACGTTATAGAAAAGTATAATAAGCAATTTTTGACACGAAGATATTTAGAAAAGTACTCGAGAATTGAGTGCTGGAATCACGCTTCGAGCTCGTAATCTATGCCGTAAATATAGCATGTACGTATAATACGATCATGGCTTGCGATGTAGTACCATAGTCGAACATAATTATTTGTAATTTATTTAATATCCGCGTTTTAACGATGTTAATTATGGATGATGAGGCTGCCTATCGTCGTCTTCGCGTAATCATCTCTCAGATACTAGGTATACCTCGAGTCTCACGATCTCCGATACTTGTTTCTCCTCCTTGTTCTTTGGTGTGATAACCTCAACAATGTTACTGCCTTCCTGTTTCTTTTATTATTTACAATTAGTTCAATTTACTTGACGATTTCCTTTCTCCATTAATGGAGTTAAAAATATCATTATACTACGTTGAATTTTTCACGTTGCATTCAAGTAAGAAAATGACATCTATGTCTTGAAAATTATTAATAAAAAAAATATCATTATGTAGACATTTATCAATTGTATGTTAATTGAGTATAGAATTGCGAATATTTAATTAGCATTAGCCAGAAATAGACGGAATATTTATGTAGTGAAAGTTGCCATGGACAGACGATAATATCGTTATCTTCAAATACTAAATACGCTTAATGAGACATCGATTAGAAACTGTGTCTCACAAATTGCCTTCTATTAATTAGCATGACCTAAGAGAAAAGAATGTCTAGTTTAAATAAAACGGACTCATATCGGTGCATAAAGATGAGATAAATTATATAGAATTAAATAGTTAAAACTGTTTTTTAAATATCTGTATTTTTATAATATTCTTCCAAATCAAATATATGTATATTTTTTAATATAAAAATATTATCGCCTTTTTATTAAACATATTTATTTAATGAATATAATAATCGTTATGGTTATTTTCTTATAATTTTATGATGCCTGACATTATATAAGTGTTTTAATTTATTTATAATTTTGGGCATATCTGCTTTATAGAATCTTAAATTTTCTATATCTAGGGGAGAAGGTGGTATTTATGGCCAGTCTATATATTGTAGCCTCCCTTAATATCTCTGCTATTATATAGCGAATCTTAATGATTATTTGTGGCATTATTAGTTCAGTAGCTCGCCGTTACACCATGACGCTAATATTACCAATACTCAATAATCAGCACTCATAAGAACGCATTTTTACTTTCAAGTATTTCTGAGGTATATAGTACTTTAGCATTTAATTACACTTCCTTATTTTTCTTAAACTTGAGCATATTATCACACAAATATATGTATTTTTGAGTGTGTTATTTGCTATTTAACATTTTATTTGACTATATATATTTTAAGATATACAAATTTAAACAATACCATGGCATTTTGCTAATGTGGCCTTCTTTGGATATTAAATCACGACCTCTTTTTTGAGGTTTTCGTATTAAAATAATTATTTGATAATCGATTGTAACTCTATTGCTAATCTATAGTTTATATTACATGTACTATTTTTAGTATGCAGAAGTTATGTGAATGTATATACATTCATTTACATATATTTTAAGATGATTTTCTTTTTTGTTCATTTTGTAACCAAATACTGTTTTCTAAACAAAACTAATATTTTAAGGCTATTTTTATGGAAGGCCATATTACCGCCCATTTTTTTCTTAGAGTCATTACGCAATGTCGCCACATTTTTATTAATAGTATCCTAAGTAATAAATATTTTGTAACTTTGAGTCCAGAATCGATTCAATAACATTTTAATGAATGTAATTGTCAAGTTTTAAACTTAAATATTGATTATTAACAAAGTTATTGTGTAAAATGTAACTGGAGTGCCATAATACCACCTTCTCCTCTACTCTATAACTGATCGAGTTTCTGCAATTTGAATATACCTATATTGAATATACATGACGAAATGTGTTTTTATTCTAACGATATGTTAATCGTGAATTATTAATTTTAGCGTTGAAAGCTTTTTATAAGATATAAATTAAGATAATTGATGTTATAAATGTTTATTAATTTAAATTTGGAAATATCGAATATTGATGATCGGCTTAGTTACCGTTAAGGACAGAGTTCAAACGCGCAGACAGTGCTTACAAGCGCGCACTATTTGCAGCCGCGGAGATAGCGATCGATATTTCGACCGTGAAGCTCCGTTAATGAGATCGTTTAATTCCACGCTCGCGCGACTCCACGTACGCGCTTATAGGTCGTTACAGCACTCGCTGCCGTCGCCTCAGACGTCTATAATAATGACGCTAAATTACCATCTCTATCTGTCGAATCTCTGGTAATCCTCTCGAAGAATGAGAGGAGGACGAGTGAGCGAAGATGGTTCTGTAACTGACTTTATGCTAAGATTCTTGGACACAATGTGGATATCGCAATAGTAATTCAACCAATGTTTAAAATATACGAATCTGTATGAAATTATAAACAATAATAAGTCAAATTAGATCTCTAGGTGAGAGAATAATGCGTATTAATAAGTAAAAAATAAAAATAAAAATTATACATTTATACAGTTATAGATACAATTTTCTTTAGGTATATATGAAATATATAATTTTATTACGTGATGTTAAATAAAACAAGGAAACGTAAGAAATGAAATTAAACCTAATTAATTTTCTGATAAACGATTTATTTTATTCGTATCTCATTTGCGTGCTATTTAGGTGCCAGTAGTTGGCCATTTATAGGTGCAGGAAATATATACATAAATGTATAGGAGATAAACGCGTGTATGCATAAATGCGTGCATAAGTGTGTCCGGTGCCAATGATCCACTGTGAATAATCGACACTGCGTTTACGTACTCGCGTTTACCTGCAATGTTGGGTGGACAAGTGGGCGTAGAACATGGATCACAGGATTATATCCTATCCAAAGGATATCCTATCTAAGGGGTATCCTGTTTAAGTGTACATCATGCTCCATCGAGCATTGTCTTGTCGACGAAACATACAAATGCTAATCGAGAAAATCGTTTTAAACGGCAGGTTCATTTTTTTTGTATTGCTTATGTTTTAATTATAAATGTTTTATTTATAAGCAATGTGGTAATGATTATTTTGTGCGAAACCTTCTTTGGTAAATTATTATGAAACTGATGAATATAATGTGTATAAATTATTAAACGGGGAATATTGCTTTTGCGGATATAATATTGCTTTTCATTTTATCGTTCATGGAATATTGAATGACCATTGAAACGCGCGAGACTATAACACAGATGACAGAGATTGTTATAGGAAAAATCTGTAACGGACAGTATTTAGTGTTTTAATTTCATTTTTTTAATCGGTCAATTTGTCTCTCTCTTTCTCTCTCTCTCTCTCTCTCTCTCTCTCTCTCTCTCTCTTATGATTTACGATCAATATGTGCGTTTTTACAGCGTGAGCCTAAACATTTTATTATTTATTGCGCACGTAAATATAAACTAGCTATTATGACGCACACGCACATTGTACGGCTTGCCATCCATAAAATTTGCGTGAGACCGCTTTTCTGTAAATTACGACACGTAATAACGGAACATAATAGCAAATCTCGATTGTGAATCTGTTGTATCATTTTCGCTTACAGACTCGGAATTTTATGCGTTTATCTGCAGCTTATTAATTGCAAGCGATACGGCGTATTCTTGTTTGGCTCAGAATATATTTGTATTATAATTAAAATATTACACGATATTCGCGCGCGAAAACTGGACCGATGATATTTAGCCAGCATTAAGGACCGTCATTTTTGTACAGACAAGATTCAAATTTAATAGAACATAATTAATTTTATTAAATAAACAAAAAGATCCACATAACATCCATCTGTTGTGAGAATATATTGTTGTTATTTATATAAAATATTTGAAATTATTGAATTTATTTCGTTGCAATTTCCTCTCGTTCGTTTCCTACAGCTGTTGCTATGCAATTGCATCTTGAGAAGAAATCGAACCGCACACGCGTCATTATCACTTCCGGTGCACTCGCCTTCGAATGAGTTGACTGTTATCAGCGGCGCTATCTCGTGTGTTGGTGCATATGCGTTTTAACGACGGTATAACTAATTAATCCGTGAATGGCGCAACTAGTAGAGTGGCGGTGCAAATAGTAGAGCTACGGAAATTATGTGCTGGTACGTCAATGTCAGCTCGCGGAATGTGCTTCCATGTACTTAACGAGACAACGCGCGCGAGTCTGGCAAATTCAGAACGTAGCGGTATCGATCTGCCGTGGTTGTATGTATACATTCATGCCGTGTTGTTACAAGGGTTACAAGTACTCATATGAGATATGCACAATAGTGATATCGCTCTAATATCCTTCTTCTCGGTTTCGTGCAGCACGATACTAAACACTTTCTCGCATTGTTTATCTCACAAAGAATATATATGTTGCTCGGATTATTTGCGCTTCTTTTTATCTACGAAATTTTTGATTATTTTCTCGTTAATTTTTCCTTAATAAATATGAGAAAGTGTTATAACTTGATTTAAAACGTAGAGATTTTTATGCATACATATGTATGTATCTTCGTGATTCGAGATTTGCATTCTCCTTCAACAACGATTTTATCGATAAAAGCTATAAATACATATTTTGCGTTTGACAAGCGCACTTTTATTCGTTATTTTATCATCGACAGTTACGACGAACAATGTGTTATTTCGAAACAGTATCGATGCAATGGCGCATTGTTCGTACATTTTCCATGTGGGAAATCTGAGGGAAGTGATTGGCTTTCCTTCACGCTTGTTTGGAATCGTAATGTCATTACAATTTCCGCCATTAGATTGCCGTTGCAACGTTTATGAATGTTCTTTTCTTTCATTTGCGGCATATAATGAAGAAATAGATATTAGTTATTTCATTAGAGGAAAGTCGCCGATACTGACACAAGTCTCCTAAAGTGAGATCCTCTTATTTCTCAGAAACTATTGCACTTTATTAATACTAATAAAATCATGATCTGTTTAGCTAATTAAAGAAGTACAAATTCATAATTCGTATATTTGTGGCTTGTTTCTATACCAAATCAGCTACAAACGAATTCTACGAATGCGAAAATAAAATTTTTACGATTTTCTTTTGCAAATTGCGTGATTTAAATAATAGTGATTATATCGATAATATTACGTCATTTTAAATGCTTGTAGTTTCTTAAATCAATTTTATTTATATTATTTTTCCTCTTAGTCTTTTCACAATACGATTTTAAATTTAAAATTGGGGTGCAGCGTCAACCGCCACACCTGTCTGTAAAACAGACCATGAGCTAATTTAATCTTTATAAT
>NW_017257952.1:72119-164379 GCF_001594055.1 Mycetomoellerius zeteki
GCATATATGGAAAAATTCTTGAAAAACTATCGCATTACATATTTGTATCTTGCAGAACAGTATAAAATAAATATGCATATAATTCAATAAAAATATTTTATAACGAAGTGAAAAGATTCTGGAAAATCTTATATACATTCACTTATAGGTACTTTATACAGATAATGCTTGTAAAATAAAAAGAATATGAATACGTAGCATTACTATCTACTGTATCAGTTTTGAAGCCTATTTTGTCAGACGCTCATTTTTACTTACCTTACGAAAAAATTAATTATTGCAAAATTGCAAACAGTATTATAAAAACTGCTTGTACTATCTGATAGAAGACACTTTTCAGTTTGCACTTCCGTTTTTAAAATTTTATTTTTATCTTTTGTTTAAGAAATATTGCCTAAAAACAAAGTGATATGTCGGTATCGGCGACTTTCCTCTATATATTGAAATCAGATCTCGAATTATTAATAACGAAAAACAGTTATGTCTCATATGCAATGTTACCGTTACTGGCGATACATAATTACTGATCGATATACTTCATTAATCATTATCGACTTAATTTATAAGTAACCATCGCTACTATTTTTCGAAGCAGCTATGTCCAGATCTAATATATCTCCGTCAGCTTTCGATAATATCGATGATATATACCGATTACATTCGAGTCCATCTTTAGAAGTACTATAAAATCGATTCAAAATCCATAACTGAGAGATACACGTGCGATAAAGGCGTATCGATGAGTAGGCAGAAAAGCGAGGAGTAAAGTAGCTCCGCTCTGTCGCGGAGGAGCAGGGTCGCGGCAAGTCAGCAATCATGAATTGGCGATAAATCTCCTTCGATGCTCACAATCGCCACTCATGGCGGCGATTTGGCCGGTGACGCGGGATCATGGACCCACAGGCTCTCTGGAGACGCCGAGCTACATCGGCGGCGGGAATGTAATGCGGTCCACTAGGTGGAATGCCCATGGGCCGGAGGACGCGTGTCCCAGCCTGATGTTGATGGATAAGCGGCTCGCGCTCCGTTGATGCGCGATTTGTCATCGTACAGCTGATGCGTGTGCATACTGTTGTTCTTTATGTTCGTATCTGTGTATCTTACTATTTGAGATGCCACTAGACTCTCGACTCTGTGCTCGCACACGTTTCGCCGTGTTTGTTGCGTCCTAGGAAAAAGACGGGACGTGGGTGGTGAAAATCTTTTTAGAAGGCGACATGAATATAAAATATTTTTGAAGAATCTCTGTTAAAATATGAAGATATTTAATACAATAACAATATGTAATATTAATATTACATACTGATTCAAAAGGTATTTATTTCAAAAATTTTGTGATGGTAAAAGCTATGTGATTTGAGATTTAATATGTGATAGGAACATTTTTTAACGCAAAAGGATATATAGGTTCTTGGGTTCTCTACTAAAGTTTCTGTTATTAGTTTTATTTTTGGAAAAACTTTTCAAGTTTAAAACTGCGAAAAATAATATTATGAAATGTAAAATTATTTCAAATTATTACTACATAGTTAAAAAAAGGGAGAGTCCCAGGATTATCAGAGTCTATATATTCCACAACATAGTTATGGATTAAAAATATTAGGAGTGATATTGAATGTGTAAGAATTATAGAAAAATATATAACTAAAAGATTTAATTATTTTCATAAAATATATCTATATTTTTTCTAAATGCACCATAAATGTATATGCATTAATATAAGATAAACTTGAAGAGGTGTAGTTAGGATTTCTGTCGCTTTCACGATAGATACTTTCACGATAGGCGATACTCGTTTGGTCTATTTCATGTCGATGTATACACGATGATATTCTATCGATGAAACTTTCATGCATCCGATGAAAAAAGATCGATACGGCACGTGGATAGATTTCGTCAAGGAGCACATCCCTGTGAGGCTTGACGCGAAACGATGCCCTGTACAAGAATCTCAATTATTCATGACGACCTGCGCGCTCGACTCTCGAGTGTACCCTTCACACGCGCTATATCGTCGCACCATGCAAAGCAGAAACCCTCCGAGGACTCTCGTTCGTTTCCTTTTGTTCTCTCCCGCGAGCGAATAACGATCGTCCGTGAAGCTATTCGCGCACGTCCGAGGCTTGCTTTACGTGCCAGTGAAATATCCCAAAATTATACGGTAATATCTGGCGGCGACATAAACGCACACACATGCACACGCACGCAACGGGGTTGTTCCTGAGGGAGCGTCACCTGTGCAATGGGGAGGGCAGGATACGAAGATGCGAGGACATCTCTAGGGATCTTCGCTTCTTCCTTCTCTCCCTCCCTCCTGCGGCGAACATTTTCATAAACTCTCTCATAAAGCATACTCGCATCCTGCCGTGTATCCCGCCGCCGAGCGCAAAATGGATACATTGGCATTAATTACGCTTGAATGGAACCGCGAGAGCGGTTTCGTAACTTTCCGCCAACAATCCTGAAATGCCAACAAGTGGGAGGAGTGAAGGATGAAACGGATCGTACCGTGTGGTGAAACGCAACCATAATGTCAAACAGACGTTGCGAGTAAACTGTGATATGAGTTTTGTTCATTTCAGACTCACTTTCTAGACACTTTTATACTTCTTTTCTTTGTTTTTTTTTTCCCTGACAGCATGAACTGTTTTAAGCGCAAAACGCGAGAATGTGTTTCTGAATGTGACAGCTTTGTAATTTGAAAAATTATTTTATTTTTTATGATGAGTTGGTTAATAAGGATAGTATCGCCAATCGAATCTCTATATTCATTATTACTTCGTCTATCTCTTGTTAATATACTGGGAAAAATATCTCTTACTAGTGTGAAACTTTAATTGTCATTTTTATAAAAATTAATACCTCACTAATATCAATTTAGAGATATTAAGTACGATACATGCTTAAGAGTGTATAAAACGGTATATAAAAAATGTTGAAATTGTTTAAAAATCATTGGAATTGTTGTAAAAAATAGCATTTTGTATTGATTTTTATATTTTAATTTTTTTTATTTTTACTTTTTATTTCATATGTGTTTCCATATTTTTTAATGACATCATCCTCATAATGATAGTCAGCTTGCTTGAGAGTTAGCTTCTTTAATATTAGTTATTTCTATCTGACAAAAAAAATTGTTAAATACAATTACAAACACTATAAAAAAGCTCCTGACCAATGACACGAGCTCTTAGCAGAATGTCACGTGGTAGACTGTTTTATAATACAATACTATAGATTCGCGATATTTAGTGAAAATCCTGAACGGATTTCAGTTTACACAAGAGATTCAAATTTTGGAAATTTTTTTTTTTGGTGTGTGTGTATATTCCCTCGTGGATATATTGTATATATATCCATATATATCCATATATATATATCCAGATATATATATCCATTATGATTTTTACATCTATCTATTAAACGTAAATCAAGATTTTTACCAAAAGTTATCACGGAGTTTTATCCATAAATAAAAACGTTTTAAACAGGGATAAAAGTTACATTTAGAACCATTGCAGAATTTTATTTCTTTCATTTAGTTTGAATAAACTTGATTATTCTATATAGTTTCAATTATCGTAGCGTTTATTTCGAGATTTATTTTAACGTGGATGTTTTAATACAGTTTTAACCGCGACTCTTTTAAGAAAATATTTTAACGCCTCCATCATAAATACTGCATAAATGAAATATAATTAAAGCATTACTGATTTACGTCGACATGCGAAAGTATTTACTATAAAATGTTTGCGAATTGCTTTGGCCTTTCTTGTGTTTTATGATGCGAACTGCTTATATTGCTGTCTACTGTTTTATGGGAGACCGTGAAGAGATTGAATTCGTCCGAAATGCGGTAATGAAATGTCGTGCCTAAGACGCCATTGGACGACAAGACAACGCACTTATAGGATTTGCAGAGTTATATTAGGAGATTATATACGGATATACACTTGTGTGCGTTACGCGACGGGGAAGCAACTAAATACTTACATAGACACCTATGCAGGTCGTACTTACGAACATTTATACCTTCCTTTGAGGATTCAGGCTACACTGAATGCGCGCATAACGACCGCTGTAAAAGCGTTTTTAAAACCTTATGCCTTACGGATTTCGCAATCTCTTTTACGCAATCTGTTGAGACTGTTCAGTATCGTCATCATGAAAAGTGAACATTGCAATATAATATTATGACCAATTTTATATAAATCGTCTTGCAGATTTGTTCAGATCGAATTAGTTTAGATTTTATCTATCTGGAGAAAATATCCGGAGATTATCAGTGACTTAAGCTGCTTATTCGTTATAAAACAGTAGCGGATAAAGTGTTTTGATTCATATAAGTATTAACATAGAAATTACCTAGTTCCTGTTTATATATTGAAATTGTATGATATACAGAGTCGTCTACTATAAAATATATATATATAGTATATATAAATAGTTCTGTAACAAAAATATAAATTCCTGCGCTGCGTTGCATGCCTGTATCACGTCATATCGAATTTTCGTATTAAAATTTAATACTTCGATAATACTCCGAAATTGCGGCGTAGGATATAGGATTAAGTAGGAAGGTGAAAAATAAAGTTCATATATACCAAGAATTCCATTAGGATTAGAACAATCACAGATTAAAATTTAGAACGAATACGTTAAGGCATTATCAGGTCCACAATATGTCATTTTTTACGTTCGGAAAGATAAGAATGTAGAAATAGCTTTATCAAGTTGAAATATTCGAAAAAGAAATCTAATTTTATCATAATTTACGTTCTAGAAAATATTTTTCAATGAAGCACAAACGAAGAAGATTATATCCGATCGAAGTGGGCTTGGTGCTTATGAATTTTACAATTTCCAGTTCGAGCAAACTTATTAATTCGCGTCGATTATTTGTCAATTTTGACGATACTAAACTTTATCCTAAACTGAAGCTGAAGTAAGTAATATCCCAAATAAAATTGAACAAACAATGTAATATTATTGATTCTAACGAGTCTCTTTCAAAGATTATAAAAAATTTTTTGCAAAAAATATAATATCAGCTGGAATTTAAACATAGATCTCCCTGGATTTTTCAATTACATCAATTTTTTGTAATAATCCATTTGAGTATTTATTAAGAACGAAAAAGGAAGGCAGGAATTGAAGGAAAAGAATGATAATATTCTCTTAATCTAAAAAAGACGATCGGATTCTACTTACCATTCGAATTACTAAATTACACAAGACTTTCAGATACATTTTGCAATAATAACGTTTTCTCGGTATTATCTTGTAATAACAACGAGCGTGCCGAACGCGGATAGATGCTGATAATAATCAATCTTAGGATCTTCGTTGCTAAGAAGATTCTTCTCTCTGTCAGGCTTATTTCTGTAATCTGTGAATAAGAATCCTAGATAAAAGATGGGAAAATGACGAGGAAAATAGTTTCTTCAAATAGAATGTTAACGTCAAGGTTAACGTCTTCAGTAGACTGATCGTTCTCGAGAGAAAACCATTTTCCAAGGGATTTCCAGATCCGGTCGAGAACGCAGTGCAAACTTTTCGTGCCGAGTAATCGCATGTTACTACGCAATAATAGTTAGGTGTACTGGTCACTTTCCGTTAATTTGTTGGAAAAGTCTTGCTGGCAATAGGAGTAGTTAACATTTTACTTTCTGTATCTTTATGATAGTGATGCTTTTAAGTATTTTAGTTGCTAGTAATTTCTTAAATTGTTAAATTTCTTAAATTTTTTTATAAATATAGTAGTATTGATAGCGGTGCTTTTTCCTAGCTTCTCATTAAAAAAGCGGCGTTTCCTAATCGCCTCTCGCTCATCCCTTAGGTTGCCCTTCATTAACGCAGCAAAATCCATCGTCGTCGGAACAAGCCGATACTTGTCGTGCCTCCACAATTAACCAAATTAACGGGCAATTAGTTTGGGAACCTCGGCACTCGAATAGCACGGGAGCCAGAGTTTACCTGCCATCCCAGGACCTATCTTCCCTTCTTCAGCCACGTCATCCTACCGCTCGTCAATTTCTATCCGACGTTCCATCATCTCGGGGCTAAAGTGTCGATCGAATTACATTATGGCTTGTAGACCCCGAGGAGGACGACTTTCGTGTTGCCCTCTGTGCCTTCCTAAGTCGAGGACCCTATTGCATATGAATATAAGTGTATTATCATAATATCATGCTGAAGGGTGACTCCTCTTCTGGTTGGCTGCCAGGGGGATAAAATCCCCGGAATCGCGTAGGCGAGGGATAGAAGTCTACTTTTACAGGATGTATATAGACGAAAATCCCGATACGTGTCTGTCGGAATGCAGAATTGCGTCAGAGGAATGCGAAATCGGAGCTTGCGCACACGCGACAGAATCTGAAATGACTGAAATATGGCGATGCACAGCCGTAATACACCTATACTGCAGTGTGAAATCTAACTCCAAATAGAATGATTAAGATAACATAAAGATATTACGTGATATATTATATATGCATTGTGTCTCAAATTTTGTATGTTTAATTTTGTTATTTTGTTTCTTTTTAATCAGTTTCTTTTTAATGAAAATTTAACTAAGCGCGATAATTTTGTTAAACTTTCATTTATTTTATTTTAGTTGCAATTAACTCTCCGTTTACAATATGGGTTTTTTTTGTCCAATCCAAATCTTTTTTTACTATTCGAGGCTTTCAAAAAAAAATTCAAATTACTTTTCAACATCTTTATATTGAGAAGAATGTTCTGATTAAATCAATGAAAAGGTCCGACAAGAAGAGTGGCATTTTGATGAGACTGGACAAAATTTCTGGTTATCTTAACTAAATTTTGTTCTCACTAACATGCCATTCTTGTTGAATGCTTTTGTTGATTTAATCAGAACATTTTTTTTTAGTGTATTACATCAAATAGTTGTTTTAATTAAAATGTTTAAACCTTTATTTAATAAAAATTGAAATTTGAGTTAAAATGAGGATGAAAGGGATTGAAATTTTGCTTGTGCCAGAAGACTTAAATTGAAGATGGAAAGTTAAACATATCAATCAAATTTTATGAAAGTATATTTGAAATTACTTTAAAAATAAAATTTAATAATCTGTTTACATTGATAAAAAAGTTTTGAGCTTGGTTTATAAATAAATATTCCTTCACAACTACGTTTAATTAATAGATGACCTCTTACGTCATTTCAATTGATATTTAAAAATCGGAACTGTGAAGAGCTTTAGTTAATGTTACTATGACAATGTGACGCGACCAGATTTAATTAATGTCAACGAAATGAGTATTGTATCTCTGACGTACTCGCTTAATTATCCTTTCTATGTCGATCCTACGGTATACATAGTGCCGGCGGTGCAGCTAAGGGAATTGATTATCTCTCCCCGGGAAGCAGTTCTTCGAGCCGCTGACAATGCCATTCACGTCTCGATCGAGGTGTCTGTATTTATCCGCAGCCTGCTCGGATTTGTCCGTCAATTAACGACCGCGCTTTAATTAATGCCAGCCCCATCGTGGCGTCGTGAGCTCGTTGGGATATAATGTCAAAGATTGACGACCTTCCTAGGAAGCCGAGGAAGAGTCGATCAACCGTCTATGATGACGAGCGTAGCCAAAACATAATACAAAACGGGAAACCTGAAACCACAAAAATTTCTTTATGAAAATTATATAAAATTAATTAATCTAAAAACCAATTAATTTAAAGATCATTTTTCTCTTTTTTTCTTTAGGAATATTTTGTGTAATTTTAGCATAATTAAAGATATTCTCTATAATTTTAAGAAATAAAGACTCATTATCGCTAATGTGAGGCTTTATTTCTTAAAATTATATAACAAAGAAAGCAGATTTTATTTTCAAATCAATTTTCTTTAATTACATATTTAACAATTTAACTTAATATATTCAAAATTATAAATCTGTTTATTAATAGTTATAAAGTTTCAGACACAAATAAATTCGCTAAATTGTTTGAAGGCTTTTCAATGCATTTAAAAAAGCGATGTTTTTTTTTATCGTTTAGACATTTTCTTGTTGAGTGCATTAATATTGATTGTAAAGTACGTCGATGCATGATGACGAGAAGTGTGCACACTTCCAAACGGTACGCTGCCAGACAGCGGGAGACTGTTACCTGTCTTCGGCATAATGGAATAAATAAAGCAGGTTTCTCTCCTGGGAGAAAGATGGAGGAAGCGAGCTTGCTCGTTCTGCGACCGTCCTCCCATTGTGTCATCCTGACTTCGCAAGAATTGACTTCACCGGTTTATTACGTCTGTTACCTTTCTTGGATCGTTCAGATCGAACATGGAGCCCTTCGATTTTCCATTCAAAACTTGCTGAATGGAGAGGGAAGATTAAACGGACATTCAGTGTCGTATACGCGGCATCCTGTTTTTAAGGATGCACAATGAAAGTTTTAACGTGCATTCTACTTCAGTATTTCTACTTCAGTATTTCATTCTAAATTGAATGAGACGATTACTAACTTTGGCCCCTCAAAATGAAAGTGATTGTTGGAAATATTTTGAGGGAAGAACACGAGGAAAATAGTAAAAAAAATACTGCAACCATCAGATATCAAAATATAATAACTAACAATTACAAACAGAAAAAAAGGAAAAAAGGAATTAGTCTAGAAACAAAAAACTTTTTCTCTCTGCTTAGGAGCGTACGACTTTCCACGCGAAGCGGGGTCCATCCCATCTTTCCCCTGCCAAGGAACGCACGACTTCCCACTTTTAAACGATAAATTCAAATAAATTTTTGCATATAAATATTATATTTATTAGAATTTATTAATATTTACATATAAAATTTTTTATTTAAAATTTTATCAAATTAAACTTAATTAAATTTCTAAATAAGTACTACAAAATTGTGATTTTACATAAAAATCGAGGCAAACAAAAAATTAAATAATTTTTAAATCAATAAAAAAATTGTGCTCAACTGTTATTATAGATATTTTGGAGTTAAAGAAATCCGTTTACATCCTTTAAACTTAATGAGAATTCATGATTTAATATGCATTTTTTTCATACGTTTATGTGGCGTCGAAGGTATAATATATGTATCTATAAAATAGAATATAGAGGAGCAAGAACGCGTGGTTGCGGTTCACAGTCGTCGGGTGCGTTCCATAGTTTCGGTGGCAGCAAATCGATAGCCATTACTTTGATAGTCCAGTTTTTAGTTGGTCTCTCTCCCCTCCGTTGGGCCGTTGTTCTGCCGGCGCGGTTCCCGGAGAACAATGGGTCACAAATCAACGGCGGCAGCCGCTAAATCTCGCGAGGTCTCGTAGCCACGGCTACGTAAGTCCTAACGATGCGTGGAATAGACGAAGGTGAACGTTTCGGTGTCGGGACATCGCGTCTTTTCTTTTCTTCCCATATTCGTGTTCCGTCCCGTTTGTGAAAAGAGTTTCAGGATTAACGGCGTCATAGCAGTTACGCCATATCCATTACTTTCTGTGCAACCAGAAGCGCAGAAACAGAAATCGCAATCATCGTCAGCCTTTCTTCTTTCACGGAATCTAATCATTGCGCGTTACTTATATTCCGAGATTAATCATACTTTTTACAATGAAGCTGCAGTCGTCGGATCACGATTTCGTTCTTTTGCAGGACATAATTTACGCTTGATGATGACACAGTCATTTCCCTTGTTCCTCCTATCCCTTTAAAGTCATGCGTAGAATTTTATGCGTCTCTCAAAAAGTAATGTGGTAGACAAAAGACGCGCGAACCATTAGACGACGCGATTTCCTGATATTACAGTTTCTTGCAGACTCACTTCATGAATGTCTCGCTATCCTTAAACGTTTATCATTCTCCGATAAGCTACTATTCCAAGACGCGTCAGAGACATCAAACGTAGCTGAAAGGAGAGTTGAAAAACAGAGAAGACCTCTTCAAGACCTCTTAGTACCTCTTTCGAGAACTCAGCCATGATATCGTGTGAAGAGACCGATGCAATGTGTCCTCAGGGCTGCAGGTAGTTGCGAAGCTATACTGCGGAGCAAGCGTGAAAGGTGGTGCCCAACGAAGATAAAGAGAGATGGCGCGGACGAAGAACACGATGCATTCTTGCCGATTATCGTTATCGTCGATACGCGCCTCGCTACCGGCGCGGGCGGCTAAGTTGCCTCGAATGCCTACTCGTAAGCGGCAGAATATGGTACCGGGATATTGCAGATACTCGTTCGGCGCAGGCATACGCGACGTGGAGCGAAAGAGGAAAAATAAGACGAAGAAGGCGGCAGCCAGACAACGAGGATGAGAAAGAGGAAGAGGAAAACGAAGAAGAAGGGAGACCCCTGGGGGGTTGCTGCCAAGCCGATACCATCTGATAGCCTATTTATCTTTCGACGCGCTTACCTTCAGCTCACCCTTTGCTTAGTGTGCGTCGAGCTCTTTACTTGACACCTTTTACCTCATTCTCGCGGAGCTATCTTCCAGAATGTAATCGAGTAACACTGTTGAATGTTGATTCGAGCGCGGCAAATTTTGCGTGTGAAATTCGCTGAGCTCTTCCTGAATTTCCCACATGAGCTATATACATAGATATATCAAATTTTCTCAGCGTCTCTTCAGCGGTCCTTATTTTCTTCATATAGTTAGCATTAAATGTGATTACCTAGTTCTGAGCTTGTCGTAACTTAAAATTCTAGTTATTTTATAGTCTATGAAGCCGCAAATATTGAACGAGCGTTCGTATAAAAATATAGACACTCTGAAAAGAACATGGAAAGAACGACTCTACTGAAGTATCTAAAAATTTAGTGAAATACAGATCTGAAAATAATTTTATTGAACCATCAAAATAATTATGTAGGAAAGTTAAACATGAGGAGAGCAATGCTGCAAAAAATTTTGACATTTTAGCAACCAGTTTGAGCGCCTTATGTAAGTATCTTGATAATCCGTTAAAATTATTTTTTCATATCTGTATTTAACTAAATTTTTAGATATTTTAGCGCAAAACCATTCTTCCTGAAACCTAATTGAATGTATTAAAGAATTGTCTTCGTATTTGATTCATATTTAGAATATTGTATAAATATAAATATATTTAGGAAATAATATTGCAGTAGTCTATACGTAAATTTTAATATAAAATTATTTTTATTTTGCTTATTACCAAGTCTTCGAACTTAGAGAAATAAAACAATTTCATTTAGATCATTATTATTAATATTTTAGATATATGTATACAACATAAATGTACTATCAATAAGTAGCGATTGATATCCGATATCCGAATTGGAGAGAGATAAAGAAAGAGATCCACGGATCCGAGCAACAAACTCGATTCTATCGCGTTATGGGAGCGCAGTACATCCAATGGCAGATCGATATCGCGGGTCTTAACGGATTTACGACCCGTGTTATCTCTCAAAGGTACCGACGAGCACGCACGCGCGATCGCTAAGATGAGATCGTTTAACGATTTCGTTCCGGAATCTTACCTATGTTCAATGCCAGCGATTGTTCGACGTTTAGAAAGTACGCGCCATAAACGATCTCAATTTCGATAACCGCTAAGCGAGGTCCCTTATTGAGATCGTACCGAATCGTCGAACATATTTGCATTGAATAGAATAGACGTGACTTTACATAAACACAATGATATATAGAGAATCGGAAAAAACGAGTTTTATGGCAACATAAATCTGGATATCCTTATTTGATTTGTTATCGGATGCAATTTTTCATGCGTATTGACTTACAAGAAATTCTTGAAACTGTTTATTTTTTAGACGAAGTTTTACACGAAAAGGTCTAAATAAATATCGGTCTAAGAGAAATGTTTTGATTACATCAATAAAAAGTACAAACAGAATACATTCTCATCGTACCAATCAGAATTTTGGTTATCGCGATTGAATTTCTAATTATCTTGATTATTCGAGTAACAAAATATCTGGTCACTGAAAAAAAAAACTGGCCAGTTTTTATTTCGAACTTATTAAATAATAATTATTCAGTAATTAACAAGGCATTCTTGATTAGATAAATCTGGTCAACAACCAGTTAAAATCTATAATGTTTAGAATCGAACAATAATAAATATTTGAAAAATGGATAAACATAAGAAGGTCAAATGAATTATCCTTTGATTTTTTAAAGGATAATTTATTATATTTTTCTTCATCGTTTATATTATTATTTTTGAACGAACATTAATAGACAATAATCCATCATTGTTACAGAATATTGTTAACAAGGTATAATAATTCAATTTGCTGTTATAAAAACAGTTGAGAATAAATATAGCCTTATTCAGACCTTGTTTTAGAATAAATTTTTAATTTTTGTCGTTAGAAATTGAGTCAAAAACTAGTCAATAATTAAAAACTAGCTAAATTTAATTCGATTATTACCCAAACAAGTGTCGCTCAAACTAATTAGATACTGATTAATAACTTGGCCAGTTACTGCTTAATTTCTGGGTTTGTTTTCTAATTGGATAGAATGTTTTTTTGATAAATTTGACTATAAATATCGGATGTGTATTTTTCTGGTTGAATCTACCAGATTTCTAATTTATACAATCAGATTTTTTCTTATGTGTACTATATAATATTATTTTACACACGCATTGAAAACGATAAATATATAATACACATTACGAACATGTTGCAAGTTATGAGAACTTTTTTGAAAAATAATTATTTTAAACACATAAGAAGGAAGAAATACTAAAATGATAAAGCAGGATGCAGTGCGTCTGAAGTACGATAACTTCTCAGGCTTCTAGAGACTACGCTGTTAGTTTATCACCTGAAGTGTTATCGCACTTAGGTGCGAAGGTATCGTCTCGTCGACGTAAACGTAGAACATCGTCGTTATTTTCTTGAAAAATACATCATTATTCCTGCCTGCCGATATACTTCGGCGGATTTCTTCATGCAAATGCTAATCACCGTCAGTTAATATCAAAGAGGTCGTTGAAATGCGAAACTTGTTGCGATTTCTTTATTCATTTATCTTCGTTTCGTTCTCGTTTTCGTCGATCACTTATTTATTCAAAACTATTTATTCTCGGATTACGAAGTATCATTATTGTATATCGATGGATTTCCGATGAATATTGCAATATCTTTTTGCCTTCTGGATAAAAATAATTTTCGTGTCGTGGAATAAACTTCGACTTTAAATATGAAGTTGTCAAAGTATTCATTGCATAGATAAGAATTGTGTTTCCAATATCTTATTTTTATTCTATTTGAGGCGTAAAAGAAGCTCGTAAAAGATTATATAGTTTGACGAATTTAAATTAGAATATTGGCTAATCTGATTAAAAATAATTAAAGTAACTATTATGAAAAAAAACATGATGTTAATATTTTTAGAAATAGAACGTACATTCGTATTTTTCATTCATGATAATTATGCGTGAATAACCAACTGTCTGAATGAAATAAATATTGCAAAGATATGTGCTTTAAAGAGATGTGACAAAATTTCACTTAATTTTAGTTATGAATAAAATAAACAATAGATTATATGTAGAACTGTTACAGATCGTTACCCGTAGCATACACGCGAATTGGTCATAAACATGGTACATAAGGACAGTACTGGCAAATCATTTTGTTGGGTCCTTATCCAGATGCTTGCTAAGGTCCCTGTATGTAATATCCGTTGCATATCCGCCAGATATTGCGGACGAAAGTGCACCTTTGTGTATAAATGCGAACAAGCATCACAACACACAGGGTATATATACTATATATAAACTGCGCGTAAACGTGCTCTCGCATAATATAATCAGAATTGTTCACAGAAACGATAAATATTGTACGTGATCGATTGTACGTGATGTCAAGAATGCACTTGTTTTTTTAAATTTGTTTTATGTCGGTAAATTTTGAGCAAAACTGCGCGTTTTTTTATTAAAATATTAAAAACGATCGTAATAAACGTGGCGTCCAAGGGAAAATTGATAGGAATGTGTCCAAATTATTTAAAAATCTTGCTATGATGACAACACACTGCATACGTGCGAATTTTGGAATATTGTATGTATATACAAGAAGATAGTTGAAAAATTATCGAAATCCATAATATTAGCGCGCATATCTTTATCTCTTATGAGAGAAAAATTGGTTAAAAAAGTGTTGATGACAGTTTCAGGCTCGCAGATTAGTTCCTTGGATCCTCCGAAGATTCTTCATGCATCGTTCGCCAATCGTGTGTTACGCAGGTAACGATCGGTAATCTATAGCGCTTTGCCGGGAAATGACCGGTTAAGCAGATAAGATACCTAAACCATTCGGATCACGGGAGATCGAGAGAGTCGTCGATCGATTTTACTCCCACTAAATAGTCGGATTTACGTTTTACGTGGCGCGACCGGAGCTTTATCGCTCGTGAAAACGGCAAGAATGTTGTCTAGGTGTGTGTAATGTCCTCTCCCCTCTCTCCCTTTCTTCATCCTCTAGCCGGTAGCTGCTGGTTTTATTTCATGATCGTAACCGAGAGAGAAACGTTGTTATTCACGTTTACACCGTATCACGAGGAAACAATCGAAGCATGAAATTTCTATAATTTTCAAGTTGAACGATTGTATTATATATACCGATCAGAGTCGTGCGATGATTTGCAGCAATTATCCTCTTATCGATTGCACATTAAAAAAACAATAAAAATATTATTACGAGTTATTTATTTTTTATTTATTAATTCGTTTTATTTATATAATTCCTCGATGCTTCTGTATAATAACTATTTTTTTTTATTTAATCTTTTTATTCCTAGAGATCTAAGTAAAATGACAGAAATATAACTCTTTCTTAGTGGAGAAATTCACGTTAATACTTATGGATAGCTAGGATTAATGAAAACATTCGAAAACTTTCTCGGTCGCCTAAAGGAAACGATCACCTACGCAAGATGATATACCTGCTGCATTATTAGCAACCTACTGACTTAACGACAGTGTAAGGACAGGTATTGAGCGAGAATACTCATTAAATTATCGAGTTTATCGATCGGATATTCATAAAATGTATGATGAGGATTCCTGCATTGGCTTCTAACTTTGCCGTGAATTTTTGCAAGATAAGTTGTAGTCTGAACAAAAATTCGAGAGTCCATTGCTTTCATCTTTCACATTGCATACATTGTAAACACAGTGATGATGAAACAAAATTAAACGAAAATGCATACATAGATTGTTTATATGTTTTTATTAAATTATATAATACGCCAAAAGGTATATAAGAAATTCTCTATTTATGGAACAAATATTAGCTTAACCCTCCGTTTGCATTCGGGGTCTTTTTCAACACAAGTAAAATTCGCTCTTAATTTTCTCATTCTTTTCAATTTTTATTAACATAAGTAAAGGTTTTAATATTTAAGTTAAAAACTATTTGCTAACATAATAGAGATGTTGAAGTAAACGGTTTAAGTATTTGAGTTAAAAAACTGATAATGTATAAATACAGATATTGCAAAATAAAAGCTGGAGCAAAGATCTTTGCATAACGCGTAAGAAAATTGACCAGTTAGAATTTTTCCTTTCCATGAAATAAAAGGCTCTGATTGATTGATTTTTTTTATGCTTTATGTGTTATACTTAAAAGTCAGTGCAGCGGCCTTAAGTTTTCCACATTTTTTTGAAAGATCAGAACAGTAAAATAATTTGGGCTGGACAAGAAGGCAAATTGCGAACGAGGAGAGAGTATATATAAAAATATGATTGCAGACGGAGGGTTAAGTTGAGTATTAACAACACTCGCAATTTCTCCAAATCGTCTCGGCGATGTGGCAGGCGTTGTTTTGGTACGACACGGCGAGGCGCAATGCGCCATACATTTTCGTTTCCATTGCCCGCTCCATTGCTCGCGAGCGCGAGACGAAGTAAGTTTCTCAAGTCTACCGTGAATTTTCATTCAGCGGCCGGCGCGGATTTTCGTGAGAACCGTCTCGAGGGGTTTGTATAGGGGGATACACCTGCAGAAAACAGGGGGATGGAGAGTGCCGGGCGACCGCGACGTATTTACGAGAGATTTAGAGCGAGCGTAACGGTGCGGTTCGCCTTGGCTCGGCGTTGGATTTTGTCCGCTGGTCGCCTCTCCTCGGGGTCCTGGCGAGAAGGTTCCGTAAAACTCGCGGAGACGAGTAAAAGGAAGTATATGCGTAGTCCTGAAGATTATCTTCCATGTTATGGTCGTCCGATCTTCTCTCGTAGTATCCTCGTCTCTCTTTACATCGTTCCTCCTTTACTTGCGCTTCGCGCTCGCCTAGCAGATGGCTAGTTTTTCATCCTCCGCGTTATTAACTCCCACACTTACCTCGTTGCGTATTATACGAGAAGAATGGGGAAGTCCCATGTTCCATCTTCGCTGACTGTCCCGGATATATCCGTGTCGTTCGTTGATGTGGATGAATAAAGAAAAACGACCGATCGATAAATGATCGTTGAATAGTTTCTTTAAAAATATATTATACATATTTCAAAATAGTAAAAAATTGTTGTCGTCCTGTAATAAATAATATATTAATTTATTCTAAATCTTTGTAACTAATCGGTGAATCGCAATGAAACTTTACATATAAGTATACTTAACATTAAACACCTAGTTTGGCTCGTAGCACATATATATACCTATTAATATTCTATATAACTTAATTCGCTTTTTTTTTATTGTAATATAAGGGATAAATTCTTTAAAAACAACAAAATAATTAAAAATAATATTAAGTCAAAATATTAGGCTAATCATAAAGTTTTTTCGTATTTTTGCATAAATCTTTTTGTAAAAATACAGAGACTTTCTGATCAACCCGATAAACTGATGAGATTAAACATACATAAGTGAAAAACGCCATATTTAAGGCGGTTCTTCATGTATAATAATATTTTTTGTGAATTTATACAATTTCCAGTTCAAGCTAACTATGTACTAATTATTTGTTGATCTTGAAATACAATAATCGGCACACTATTAGCTTGAATTGGAAATTGTATAAATTCACAAGAGATATTATGTATTACAAAGAATCATCTCGACCGAATTTGACATTTTTCATTCTTGTATATAAAAAATAATGTATCGTATTTCAATTTTTTTTAGTCGGCTAAAACGGTGTTTGACTTTACATTGCTTGACAAAGCATTGCACTGCTAAGAAATAAAATGTTAAACTTTATGTTTCTGCACTTTTTATTTGTAAATTCAACTTGGTTAACCACTGTTGAGGAAGAGATAAAATTGCTTGACATCAAAGAAAGTGCTGTACCTATATTTTTGCTTTGAAAAGGTGAATTTGCTTTACGAAAGGAGAATGCGTGGTAATCGTACGTAACCGAGTAAATCGCTGAATATTCGAGATTGTATGTATTTCGAACGGAGGCGTTCGCGTCTTTAAGGTGTTCGAGGTGCTGATCCGTAGCCGGGACCAATAATTTAGACGGTTTCGGGGGATCCCGGCAATAATTTAACCCGC
This sequence comes from Mycetomoellerius zeteki, assembly GCF_001594055.1. Lineage (NCBI taxonomy): Eukaryota > Metazoa > Arthropoda > Insecta > Hymenoptera > Formicidae > Mycetomoellerius > Mycetomoellerius zeteki. Next base: position 89,581 of record NW_017257952.1, read on the forward strand.
TAGGGAGGCCTGAACCAGCAGCTGCGCCACGACAGCAGGCACGGGGCGACGGAGTCGCGATAAACTCTCATAATTCACTTATGGGATATCCACGGCGTATCTGCGTCTCAGCCCTCGGTCGCTACGCAGTCATGCCGCGCGTCATTTAAACGCGCGCTTCGAACCAAGGAACTCTCCATTGAATGCGAATGCGTGTTTCGTAACGTTTGTATATATATTATATATATATATATATATACACGCGCGCGAGTGCGCGATTATTCATAGGCGTGCATTGTATGCGCGGAATCGCGTTTTACGGGATCTGCTGAAAACAGAAGCGGTGGGAGGATAGCGTGATCCCTGAGAAAAAATAAAGATGATTAGATGCAATAACAATTTACTGTTATAATAACGATAAGAATACACATATAATATGATATAATCGGTATATTTTAAACGTGAATGTTACTTTTTATGCGTGCGCGTATAAAGCGCTATTCTTTTTTTTTTTACAAAAATTTTGTTTATATGTAGTTCAAGCATATGTTCGTAGGTTTTAATTGGAAGGATATAAAACATTGTAAGAGAGTATTACTATTTTAAACTATTTTATTATAACTTAATCTGTTTTTTTAAAAACGAACAAGTAGAAACATTTCAAACTGAAATAAATCCTTATTAGTCCTATTCTAATTTAATTTGCAACTATAATCATTATTAAATATATATATTATCATTGTCAAATGTCGTTCGCACTAAATTATTATTAACCATTCTCTAATTTTGTATTAATTTGTTTTATGAGAAAATTGCGATTTCAGTTTAAAAAGAGAAGTCCAAATATGAGATTACCTAGAAAATGTGGCGTGGATCGAATGTTCTGTCAAGCTTTTCCTCGAGCCAACCCTGGCAGAAACGAACGGCGGACGTAAATTTCGGTACAACCTGCCGCGAGAAAGGCGAATAATTAATTCTACATGAAGCAATGCCGCATACGAGATGCGCGTAAGCCTCGAAGACGTCGCGAGTTAAAAATTTTGCACGCAGCGTAACCCATCTGGGAATTAATGGGATAATTGTGAACACACGATGGGGAATTCAGTCACTGTCTGGCTACGCCGAAGCACGCTCCGCGTCATTAGAATGCATGCATAGTGAATAATAGCATCTTATAATATCGTAAGAAATTATTAGAAGGAAATTCCTTTATGATTATACTTGCCTATATTTTTCCTAAATCTTAAAAATATGAAAAATTAGTAATTTTATATTTTCTTTCTATTTTTACTGCACATTTTACAAAAACTTAATTATTATTGAACAAACACTCTCTGTGCTAAAATATATAAACTATACTTAAACTTTCATTCTTATGTTGAAAATATTTGATCACAAACGGAATATTTAGAATGTTTACATATTTTCTACTCATTTAATTAAATACGACTAAAAGTAATCTGCACAAATGCAGTTTTTATACGTATATAGATAATAAATAATTTCATCCGCTCGTTGTTAGCGACGATTTAAGTACCCGTTTGTAGAAAATTAATGGTCCACACTTCTATTAAAACACGGGAATGTGTATTCTTTCGAGCACGCTGGACATCATTACGTTAATCCAATTAAGACGTCGATAGAGAGTTGCGGCTGCAATGTTATAATGATCCTTTGCAGCCGAGGAGATACGTATCATATCGACCTCTCCTCATTCCAAGCTGTTTCTACATCGTGCAACGTGCAATCTGGCGGCCAGTGATGGCCGGTGACGGTGGCAATGGTGTGGCGTTTGCACAATAGATTCGGTTTGATACATCGCCGTACGGCACAGGAGACCGTTAATTTCGTGGCCTCCTGCCCCACAATGCCCTATACACACCCGCATCACCCATTCTGCGTTTAGACTGCTATTCTCCATCAAATGTCGTTCATATTAATAACTCAGCCAACTTAATAATAGCATTTAACGTTGTGCAGCCCGTCATTACCCAGATTTTAGTGCTATCGATCGATTTTAAGCATAATAACTTGTATTTAATTTATGTTGCTACCGAGCGATTTCTTCGTCAGTGAGAAACACAACATGAATCAACTGTTTAACATTAAGTTCCTATAATAAAAGTTAAGACCAACCGTCGTCATAAGTTAAATTGACGTATGCAATCAACACATTGGTGTATTGATTAATTATGTATGTATATATTATTGATTGTTATACAACAATAAAAAATCGTTATCTTATTGTGTTTTAATTCTTATTATAGTAATTCTAGTTTTACGATTATGAAAAAAAGAATGTTTTGATTGTATATAATATCAGCTAAAAATATCAGTCAAAGAATCAGTTAAAAAACTAATATTAGTTAATATCAGCCAATAAATTTTAAAACATATTTTAAAACAAACTACAAAAAGTAAAGTAAACAAATAATTTGGCTTATAAAGATTTTATGTAACGATTTTACGTAAGAATCAAGATTAACAGAACAATTAAATAACTTTTAAACCAATAAGAGAATTGAGCTCAAATTTTACACAAATATTCAGATGTAATAATAGAACAATCTATGAAACGTTTATATTTTTGGTAATACTTTGAAATGTGACAAATACATTTTTAAGATATAAAATTTATAAAAGATTTTACTATGCATTCACATATTGTATATACTTGACAGAACAATTTACAACAATTTTATGCATACAATTATATTCTTGACAAAAGCATAATTTTTATTTACGCAAAATATGTTTCAAGCATTTTAACAAATTATTCTGCATTTTTTATTGCATACATTTGGTGTAATGGACAATTTTAATTTTACAGGTACATTTGTCGAGCTTTTACAAAATTAAAATAGAAAGCATCATATCACACTGCCGTAAGAAAAGACACAAGTAAATATAAAATTATTCAGAAGAAAAGAAAGAAAATTATATTTTAAAATTAATTATTTATGGCAGCATTAAACATAAGTTAATTAAAGCTAATTACAAATTGCTTGTTTCAAGTTTCAAATCTAGAAGTAATATATTTTTTTGTCAAATATATCTTTTTTTACGTTGATTGATACGAATATTTTTATTTCTGTCGATAACTGCGCAATTATTTATACGCTTATACACAGACAGAATGGTCAAAGCGTTTGCGTTTTGAAAAAACTATAAACAAAGTAACGTCTTCTCTCTTGTATCATCTTCCCCTGAGTTATTACTTTATTATACTAATATTAATATATTAGTAAAATATTACAAGTTCCTTGGACGTTTCGGCTTCATTTAGGACCATCCTTAGCAAATCATCTTTAGCAAAACAACATAGAAGAAAAGGCAAATTTCGCGTTTAATAATAACGGTGATCAATAGCCAGCTGGTGTATAGTACAATCTTACAGTAGAAAATTCAAGACCTGAAATTTGGTCAAGTTGACTTGGCATCCTATTTTTTAGGTACTGTTATTATTGCAAATGCGTTACATCGATAGAAAAATATGTGTTGCATGCATTACGATGATATGAAATTCAGGCACGTTTTGATGTACTTTAAGCAAATCGGAGACCTCGTTTCAGTCATACACGAACATTCTCTTCTCGGGAAGAGACACGTGCTTCGACTTTGAAGTTATTCTACACATGCCAAGAATTTCATGCGTGCACAAGTGACCTGACATCGTTCACCGAAATGTTCTTACAAACTACATGCCAACTACGATTATAATCATGGACCGCCTATTTTCTAAAGTGATGGCCACATAAAATCGACAAATTGTAGTACTATGATAGTCTCATAAATTAGTACGATATACTTTTACATTGATTTATAATATAAAATCGAAAAATATGATTATATTAGATAATACAATATTTAAAAAAAATGAAATAAGATGTATTTGTTTTATCCTTTGTAATTTAGACGAAAAATCGAACATTTCGGCTCTACTTATTAAAAAAGATTGTTACCTTTCAATTCCTACGTTTATTGATTTGACTTGTTATAATTTCTTAGGGGCACACCATGTGTTTAGTCAAGGCTATATATTCATCTTTGTGTTCGATCTTCGGGTTCTGCCTACTCGAACCATCGGTCGAAAATATCTTTTGCCGCACCGAACGTCCCAATTATCGTGCAACACAGTAATAATCGGCGCTCGCTTTCTACGAGGTGTTCACGAATCCAGGCTTGATCGATGCTCATGTTAATCCTGTCTTCAATTTCTGTCTCAGGAACAATGCCAACGTTGTCGTCCCGCCCACTGTATCGGCCGTGTTGAAGAAAGAGCCGCAAGAGAACATTGCCCGGATAGCGAAACGGTACCTCGACGATAACATGCAGCAGGCGTGGATCAATCCTCGTCTAATATCGATGGTGAGTGAATATAAATGCAATGATTATGCGCCGGACCTGCGCACGTGCGCGCCCATCCGTGCGCCCATTATACTTCTTGATCCGCGCACGAGCTCGTATAATACATACACTTGGGGGGTACGCGCACGTACTTTCCGAGCCGGCCAACAAATTAGTTTGTGGCGGACTTCCACATTGCGAAAGTTTCGTGATTAATTTATTGGGCGGGAATGCGCGCACACTATATCCACGCCGCTGCGCTGCACGGAAGTCGAAACGCGGCGAGTTTCTAACTTGCCCGGACTATTTCTGCGATTTCTAGCTAGAAAGCTCGAGGTTGCGCGATATACAGTGCGGGATCTTTCAGAACATCAACGATAGCACTGGGATTTTCACGGCACTACTGTTCGCCGAAGGTAAATGCCTTTACGATATCATATAACCCGTCAGCCGATCTGGAATATGGCTGTGGCAAGCTGGCGACAAATTTTTTATGATGCTTTGAAACGGCTTACAACGGATTCCAACATCGAACTACTTCTCGATTTTGTGACAAATACAATTCGAAAATCGACACGTTTCTTTTACGATTGAATTCGAAATGTCGACGAACGAATGAACAAAATCCGGTGAACGGACAATTTTAATTTTAATTTTGATTCTTAATTTTTAACGCAAAATGATTATAGAATAGTTTAACTTTCCAAAGCTGATTTATAATTAGGTCTATTGGACCCACTCAATTATAAATCCTTTTGTCAAAAATGTGAAACAATTCAATTTTCTTTATATTATTTTTGCAAATTTGGATTATTCTTAAAATGTATTTAGTATTTATTCCTTTTTTTTATACAAGCCATGTCATTTTGGTTTCTTGAAATTAATTAATGTTTTTTACATAAATTTACTAAAATTTTGTAGATTCAGCGTCGGTAAATATGTTACAAATTTGGCGTCAGCTCCGGACGATTAAGATTTAGATTTTTCAAACTTGAAACGAGATGACATTCTGTATGTTTAACAAACTTTATGCTAGTATACTGAAAAAAAAATTTGCAGATTTTAAATAAATATTTACTCCAATAGTACTAACGAAATATTTATTTATAGTAAATAAATATTTATTCAAAATAAAACAGTTATGTTTAAATCGAATAAATATATGTTTACATTTAGTAAATATTTCGTTAGTACTATATTGGAGTAAATATTTATTTAAAATCTGCAAATTTTTTTTTGTGTAAGCAAGCGTGTTTTAGTTTTGAAGTATTTATTTTTTGTAGAAAACAGATGAAATCAAAAGAGAATGTCTTAATCAACAATCCAGAGCTTGCTATTCCGTTGAACATCTTATGCTCCATTAAGGTGTGCAAGTAGTGAATGTTGCTGACGTTTCGAACATCACGGAAATAAATCATACGCGCGCGCAGCGCCAGGTTAAGTGTCTCATTAGAGTTGCAACCGAGTCATTTAAATGTTTCGTGCGGTTTTAGAGTCCAAGGCTAACTCGTAGTCAACTTAGCACATCTTATTTGCATACGACCTAGATATTTTTCGCGAAATAAAATCCAATGCGAATGAATTACAAAGTAAAACTTGAGTGATTTAATTATTATTAAAGTATTCTTCTTTGCAAGTTAAATTTTATATTGCTTTTCGCTGCTTTGATATTTCATTAAAAGCGAATTAATTTAAAAAAATCGTACATGTGTGAGAGAGAGAGAGAGAGAGAGAGAGAGAGAGAGAGAGAGAAGAGAGAGAGAGAAGAGAGAAGAGAGAGAGAGAGAATCTTTTCATTTCCAATACATCACATACTTCCTGTTTGCTTTTTTATTGCATTATTCGTTTTTATTGTGTACAAATTTATGTAAAGCCTTTAATTAAGAAACACGGAAGTATAAAAAAGAAATGACGTAAATAATTTACTCAATCCATAATTTACAAAAGATTTTTATATAGTTTGGTGAAAAAATTATTGAATCATTTTTATTAGAGCTGTTTTTATGAATCAATACAGATATTTGCTACATCGTGGAAATTAATTAACAGAAATTAAACAGAATTTTTTGACATTGCATATAAAAATTTGTTTAATTTTTTTATGTTGCTGATAAGTTAAAAAAAGAAGTTGTAGGTAATCCATTTGTGTATCTTTATGTATATTTTTTACTTCCATATATAAATTTTGTATTATACCGGCACTCCATACACGGTGACCGGTTATGTCGTTGGCGACTCGGCGTGGCGCGCATCGGACAGGTAGAACGAGCGGACGGGTCATTAAGCGAGCCAATAACAAACTCGTGATCCACATAACCCTTCGTTACATCCGCGGGTGCTATTAGCCTGTGCAAGGCAGCAATCATTGTCGGCGGGTAGGACTCGTTTTATAACACGTCGAGGCAGGTCCCAATCGCGTCGTGCGAACTCATTATTTTCATTTCTTTCCCTTCCTTCGTCCATCCTCCTTTCGCTCCCTTCGCCCCACTATTCGTTCGTAATGCTCTCCCAGGTCTCTTTTTGCTTCATCACAGACCTTATGTAATGTCTCAGTTGCGTGCCTTCCCGTGTGTAGCTTGTTGCGCCGATCGTTCGACCGTGTACACACCTGTGCGCGATAGCACGCGACGAGCCCTTTCGTCTTTGGAAGCAGCGTGAGGTGCAATGCGAATTATCGTGGCGAAACGAATCGAGAATTTAGCAAGTCAGATCTCACAATCAGATGCAAACCTTGAACTCAGATTTTAAAAATCTGTGAAATACCGTCCGTATTGTATGTTATTGAATGTGTCAAATGTTGATATTACCTCAAAGATGAATTAAGTTTCTGAACAGATTTTTTTTCATATTTTTCAATGAAAATAAATATACGGAAAGAATAATTTTGCTGAAGTATTTAAAAATTTAGAACACAAGCAGCTTGAATATCCAACATAATTATTTTGATGATCCAACAAAATCATTTTTAGATCTATAGCTTTTAGATACTTTGACAAAATCCTCCTTTTTATGTACTGAACGCAAAATTGAATAAATTAAATTATTGAATAAATTCACTTGCAGACACAATAGCTTTTGAAATATTTGATAAATTTTCGCTTATAGTATCAAAATATGCATAAAGATAAATGTATCATGCATGTACCTATGATAAAATATGATCGAGTATTAAATGGTCCAGTACGATGGAGTATTAAGTGGTATTCCAGTCAGTGATAATAGAAAGATCTGTTTCTATAATTAAGCACCGATGAGAGATTCTTTGTTCGTTTCTTCCCCGTATGCCTTTACTCCGACATCAATATTGGCGCGTGCATTCATTGGCATCGCGAAGATTTACGATCGTTCCGTATTACTTATGCCCGGCGGGTTTATTAGCATGATTGGTCGCTTCGAGGATAGATCGTTGCGCACGCAACCGGATCTCGGTCCTTCGGTTAGGAGGAGCTCGATATCTCGATCTTCTTGCCGGTACGACCGGTGACTCGCCATGAGCTCGAAAGAAGTCATTCCTTCGACGCTACGTAGTTACCGGCGCTTCGTCAGGAGCCAACGACATTATTTGTAATTTGTTACGTGGATCGCCTCGTTACGACCCGCTCTAAATCCTTACGATTTTCCCGTCGCTGCCCACGGTAACGGGAACCTATCCTCTCACTAAGTACTCGAGCCTTCGAGCGTAATCCAAACCTCGATTTTAATGAATTTTCTGATTTAATAAGAAGTCCGCGTGAACTGCGACTGGCAACGGGAGAAAAATTGTTCGCCAAATCATACACGTAAATTATTCGCGGCACACTCGTTGCCGTGCTCCATGCGTAATTATCTCGATGGCCTCGTTAAGTATTTGCATCAAAATTTTTAGCGTGCAGTTCAATATTTACTGAATCATAAAGAAGACGTTGAATTAGTTTTAATATACGAATTTACTGTCAATAATATAAACATTTATACAGAACTATAGTGTTATATTTTAAATTTATTTTTAATATACACAATGATCCTTGATGACACAATCGATCCTTCATTATACACGTTCGTGTCTTGGGTTAATTTTTATCATTTTTACAAGTATACAAAAATTATTAAGTAATTCTTGTACATGCAATATCTTTAGAAAGTATTAATAAAGTTATGTCTTAAAAAAAGGAGAAGATAGAGACCACTGTTTAGTCAGGTGTTTTAGTATTTCAAAGAAAAAAAAATGTGTAGGGCACAAATGATTCAACCGCGTGTATCAAGTATAAAACTTAACATATTTATAGTATTAAAAGCAAACTAAAAATATCACATTTTGATAGAAAAATGGATCGTTTTCTCCAAAATTTTTGAGCCCAAAGTATTAAATATAAATACTTACGCAATAAAATTCTTGATGACTATGCATATATAAATACGTGATCATGAGATATGAGAGTTAATTAATGAATGATTGCGGGAGACTTATTTCTCAACCCACAGCCGTTTAATATGCAGAAAATTCTAACAATCAGGAATGTCTATGTATTCGCATACGGATGTATAGTATCTACAGGATAGCGGCTTAGCATCTCTCCCGACCATTTTCTCCCGAAATACCTCTCCTGCATTCGCCTTCTCTAATAACAATAATAATAAGAAGAGACGGAGGGCCGTTTTAATCAGAGGGTTCGTCCGCCTGACGTGATTAACTCGAAGGGTCGAGGAGAAATGAGGAAAGGGGCAAGGAAAAGGGCGGATGCCACTGTCATTTCGGGTGTTTATCATATCAGCGAACTTAGGGGGGTTGCGTTTCGTCACCCTGATCGGCGCACCGGATGGGGTTAAATCTTGGATTTCACGTGTGACTTGTACTTTAGTTTACTATTTCCTCCTGCGCTTTTTCGCTGGCCGAATCTTTTACTTTATTTCTTTTTTGTGTTTAATTTGTTTCAGTAGTTTGAGCATGGAAATGTTTTCTTTTTATCTTGATTTTGGACATATTTTATACGAGAATAATACAAGTGTTATATAATAGTAATTAATCGAACTTTTCGATAAATAGAAATAGTTAAGAGAGAGAAAGACTTTTCATGATTAAAAGACTTTTTCACATTAATATTTAAAGACTCACTCAATCATTGAAAAAAATAAAGCAACTCGAGAGTACAAAACTCGCGCTTTTTCTGGAAACTGACTAACAAGACTTGTAAGTACTACACATATACATATATAATTACTTTTATTCTGTAGTAAATATCTTCTGTTTTTAAAGAGGATGTAATTTTACTATAGCAAGGAGAAAAGACGGAAATATTAGTAGCGCGACAGCGCTACTCTTTCTTTAAGAGCGCTGAAGTCACGTCTGCGGAATTCTCTACAGAAGAGAAACTCTTTCGTTCTCTCATTTTTCTTTCCAGTCTTTTTCGCTGATCTTACGTCTCGCGCTTCACTCCGAATCTCTAATTAACAAGCTTTTCCTGTTGGCGTACGAGAAGGCGCATTCTAATGGTAACAAATGCGACGTAGCGGTAATCAAATACTATCAAATAATTCAATCATCATTTTTTAAGTATAAAGAAAACGCAATCCCTTCATTCCTATTATAAAAATTACGAATACTACATATGTTGGATGGAAACCAGAGTTTTACACAGCGTAGCATTACGAGCTTTAAAATTCAAGCAGTTGTAACTTCGTAAAAATTACCGACATTTAAATTAAAAAAAAGTTCTTTTGTTCAAAATCTTTACTTTCGAAAGATCGTTATATGACTTTTGAGTTTCTGTGAGTTTGATAATTTTTACATATAGAAAACTACGAGTTGAACAAAATGGGAAATTTCCTTCTTACTTTGTAGGCCTGTGTTAAAAAAAACTTGCAAATTTGTTTACTTTAATTTTAATGTGAAAGCTTGAAATTTTTCTTACAAAATTGTGTTTTAAGAACTGTGCCTAAGATTTTATTGTTACTAAATTGTTACCATCACAAATTAAATAAAAGAAGCAGTTTGATTTTGACTGTTCATACTTCTGTCAAAAATCATTGTATCGCAATTTAAAAGTACCAATTTGAGATAAAAAAAACAGATTTTTAGAACTTAAACTTTGGTCTATCGAATGGAATAATTGCTAAATTTTTTTAAAAACATGTAGACGTGATACAAAAGAAGTAACGCTACGAACTTCTGTCTCGATCCGATATATGTAGAATATATATGGATATAAATATATTTATGTGTATATATAAATTTTATGTATAAATAAAAAATCTGATTTGTTTTATAATGTATAAAAAACGGAATTATTTGAGATTTACCTCTTTTAAAGCTACATTCTATTTTACATCCATTTTAAAAGAATTTCTTGACTAAAAATGAAAGTTAAATAAAAAATGTTTTTATTTTTAATTTGGAGAGATTACGAATATTGTTTCTTAATACCATACTGCAAAAAGAGTAATACAATGGCAAAAAATGTCGATTACCACAGTTGCACATGTACTTTCTGTGTTAAGAATGTATAATATCTACAGTCGTAATATCTTTTACACTTGTGATTTCTGTATAAGTATACACAAGATAGCATCGATTAATCCTGACAAAACGGAAAAAGCTGGTCGATTTCATCTCGATGAGAAATCCTTCCGTCGCCTTCAGGGGATTTTCGCGATGAGACTCCTCGAATAATATCGAGTGTCAGTACTTTTGTCGTCGCGGGATTACTCGTCAGAATTTTTCACGCAACTCGAGGCTATACTTCAATCGGATGCGATATCGACGGCATTCTTGTAAAAGTCATGAGTTCTGAGACCGCTTTGCTTGTGTTTTATTTCCGGATCAACGGCGTCGCGAAACGAATGCGGATGTTTCATTCGCACGTCCCAGGAGAATTTATAGACGTCGCGCCGTTATCGCAATAGCTTTGACTTGGTTTTCCGCGAATGAAATTATTCTCTCGATAACTCTGAAATGGAAAACTGATTTCTTCATAGAAATGAAAATGAGGACGTGAGAATAAAAAATTTTAAATAAAATAAAGTATAATTCTGACCGCTTGAAAAATTAACTTCTAAAAATTTAGAATATAATCTAAATATGTTCCTAATAGAAATAAATGACTGATTGAATTATAGCATTATATATAATGAGAATTTCTATCTTCTATTGACTACTCTAATAAATTGATATTGGTACTGCCTGAAATTATCTGAAATTTATTCCTCGTAAGGTTAAGGCGGCAATACCAGTTGGTGAGATAAAGCTTATTGAAGAAACTAGCGTGGCGTCGGAGACACAGAAGATAAGCGCGAAGTGGGATGGCGGATAGGTTGCTTTAATATTCGGCTTTGTTCGCTTCATTAGCGTGGCACAAAAGTGGCTTAAAATAATTGAGTCTACCCGGGTATAATAGCCATTCTGATATCCCATTGTTGCTTTGGACTCGTGATTCGCAGCATTATCAATGGGTGCTTATTTCCTCATTGTGCCGGTGCCTATTGTTTTTGTTTAATTTTTCAACCCCATTTCCACTTTCGGTCCCCTTTTCCATCGTCGCCATCGCGCATCCGGCTACGGTCGCTACGATGACGAAAAATTGATTTATCGTCGGATAACCGCACGCGTCTTAAACTTTTTGTCTGGACGAACATTTTTGCCGCTTTACCGGCGAGGAATGATTTATCATCGGAAATTCCTTTATCATTCTTCTTGCTGATCTAGCCGGTACAACATCCTTAATTTTTAACCGTAGATCGAGGAAGCGGATTCGTAAAAAGCCGATGGTAACGAGGCGATTATATGCGGTGCTCTCCCTAGGGATATTGCATTTCTTTAATCACAACTTCGAATCTCTCCGACCTTTCGATTTTTCTATAATGAAAACTTCTCAGTAAACACCAATTAGCGTAACATAAATGTTATAATTGTACGCTTAATAATGCAAATGTAATATAATATGTGTTTTGTGTATAATAATTTTATTTTCTGCGTTGAACATCCTCCTAACTCTACTAATTTTAATCGAGTTATTACGTATATAATTATTAGTAAAACTTTGTTGAGAATTAAGATTTGGTTGAAATTAATTGAATCTGGTTAATCTGTTTCCATTTCACAAGTTGCAGTTAACTACTAACAACTAAAATTTAGCAGATTTTTTTCTCTCACATGACTGAGCATCGTAAACTGCAGTCTAATGTCGTGTAAAATTAGCACCGTAGTCTCCGTGTCTTTTCCTATTTCCTACTTTTCTTTTTCATTTCTGTTCGTCCTGCCAGCGAAATGCAACGATACACATTTTCATACTTGAATTGCGAAGGCCGTCACAAGCCCACCATGATGCTCTTACCGCGTTTAATTGAATTTTTAATGCGAACGTTTCATTTCGTCGGCGTAAATGAAGACAAAGACCACACTTTTTTAATTATCACATTTCACGAGACGAAGTACCGTCTCACTCGGGGGGACACCCTGGATGTTCCTTTCTGGCGGGAATACTGCTGCGCTGCCACGGCATCTTAAGGGCTGTTATACTAGATGGTAAAAAAAGACTTTCGAAATAGCGCATTTATGAATTCGTATTCATAATTGAGAGTAGAAACGGTACTTAAATATTTAAAAGTATCTTTCTTTTCAAAAAAAGTGTGAATGAACAATAATAATGAGATAAGGATATACGTCTTCCACACGAAAAAAAAAGATTAGTTGCAACAGCCAAGAATTCGTGTCTGGTAGCTAAATTTTAGTTGCAGTATACGAATATTTAAAACTTTAACAGCGTAGTCAATTTTAATTAGCTGTAGATGTTGTAGGCAAGGGTCACGAAAATTTAGTTACGACGGGCGCTTTAATGGTTGAACGCGTTGCAACGATTAGCTTCATTCATAATGCGATCAGCGTTCATTCATATAATTTTATTAGCAATAAACATAAATTTTGGTTCTTTTAATAATATTTTATGTCCCATTATACTAATTTGGACTATATAGAATTTCAGGAATGTCAAATGGTTGAATTAATTTTTGCACCAAACTAAAAATTGTAAACTATTAGGATACATATCTCATGTACTTCCATCCAGAGAAGTGTTTTAGGTATTCGTCTTCAAGAAATCTTTAGGATGAAAAGTCTTATAATGCTGCGTCTTTTAGGTATCCTATTCCGAGGAATGTATCTGGGCGTTCCAATATTCTATATTGGGTCCCGTGGGAAAAGTCGTGGCACGCCAATATCGGAAATCTAGCCGGGCGCTACCTAGTATTTTATCTAGGCGCTATACAGAATTATGCTGGGGTGCTAAGATGGGAAAACTAGCCGGAGGCTAGCTAGCGCCCGGTCGATGAGGCAGGATCATAATAACCATGTAGAAGTATAAGGGTATGGTCTTGCGCATGGCCACGCCCACTCAAAATATGTAGCAAGCATACGTCATCATTAAGCGCGAAATTCGAACGTATGCTTTTAAGCATGCCTTTCAATCCGAAAAATTTTCCGACTCATTTTTTGTCTTATGATGATCATTTCCGCATCCTTTAACCGCACAACGTATTTTTAATGTGAAATCACTCAACTTTGCACTACAGAATTTATTCGGCATGTGCTGCACATGTGTTGGCGACACGGCGACCATATTACATTGACACGAACCGTTCCGAATATAACCGAAGGCTGGCCGAATGTGACGTATGCTTGATACATGCGCAGTGGTCTATCACTGATTGAGCACATACCCTTATACTTCTACCATGATAATAATCATTTTTTAATATAACTAATGTTATTCAATAATATGAAGTAAAAAGTAAGAATAAAAAATTGACCAATCACAGTCGATATATCGACGACAGTATTCTTCTCACATTCGACTGTGATTGATTAATTTCTTACTCTTACTTCTTACTCCGTGAATTATGCGTTTAAAATTTATTTTAAATCTAACTAGATTACTCTGCCCCTTCCTAGATAGCGACTAGACAGATTTAATATCTTGGGGCAACACACTGCCTCGTGATCAAGGCCTAGACAGTTTTCTCAAATTTCAGCGGCACCACCTCGCGAACCAGGACCTAGACAATTTTCCAATATTGGGCCTACAGCGCATCGCGAACCAGGGCCAAGGAAGTTTTCCAATCTTGGAGCTGGTCATTATTGCCGTTACCGCCCAGTATAGCCCCAGGCTAGCCTTCTAATATAGCGCCTACATTAACTCGTGGAAAACTAGATGGGGCCCATATAGCGCCAGGTCGTAATTTCCACCCGGGTATTATTTATGCTTTAACATTATTAATATTTTTTATATTATTGTATAATATATTAATTTTTTATATTATAATATATTAAATATTATTACGTAATCTTTCATTATGGAAGAATATTATATATTCGTATTGGGAGAGATGGGAGAATTATGTGCGATAAAATTGAAGGAAACGATCACAAATTTCACGATATTTTATATTATTTTCAATTTATCAAGGCAACAGCAAAATCAAAATTGTTTTTTTTCCAGAATTGGAATATAAAATTTCCTTAAGAAGATGTAGACAGCTTTATTAGTTTCATTTTTATGTTACTTCTAAAAATTCTTTGTTTCTCGCGGTTGTATAGCACGCGACCAATATTTCTTGTTAGTTTTTCCTCAGTAATATCCGGCCACTCTTCTGCCGACGGAATCACTGAGTTTATGGTAAATTGGGTGAGGAATTCTTATCTTTTTTTCGACCCTCTTCCGCTTTCTCATTCTCACGGTCTTTGTTTTTTTCCCGCCCATTATTAACGCGCCGTTTTTTTTTAGATGCCTCCTCATTTATCGTTCATTCTAAACCTTTACGCGAAGATATCATAATCCAGTTTTATATTCTTAGACTATAAAGATAAACGTTGTTATTGATAATCAGATATCATCCAGATTATATTAGTTTCAATCTTCGCTGTTGTATCGGTAAACGAGGTTGTTCGCTATCGCCAGAAGGAGCGACAAGTAATCAATGAAACTTTAGATTGATCTTGTACAATTAGCGTCTTAGAATGTACGCCTCTGAAATTCGCGTTGACGTTGTTTTCATGGCTGTACACCGCAGAGCCGCTGCTCGTTGACAGCTTCTGGATTTTGGAGTAATTAATAACGAGAAGTCGTGCGCACGACTAGGGTGTAAACTTACTCCCTCACGGCTCTTCAATCCCTTTTCGTGACGGGTAGCAATGTAAATGAAACACGGAGGCGAAACGTTTTCTTATGACTTCGTGCACAATATTGATGTTGTTACAACAATCAATAAATTTAATGTTGGGTATAAAGGTATTGTTTAAACTGTCCGATATTTTCGAGAACTATATATTGTAAAATAAATCTGTTGTTTAAATTGATTTAACATAAATGTCTTTATGTTAAAAAAAACTTTTATACAATTTGAACGTTTTCATATTATATTTTTATATTTATATCTTTTGATATCTTTGTGAATAGAATAATTAAATGTTAATATGGCTCAAATAGAATAAATCAATAAATAAAACAAGGGCAAACGAGCCAACTACAATATAAGATCTTTAATAAACGTATATATATACAAAAATCAAACGTTTCGACACCGATCGGGTCATTTTCAATGTACAAAAATAAAACATCTTACATACATAATCAGAAAATCAGTCAAAATATAATGTCCAGTGAGAATTTTGTTATATTCTTAAAAACCAGTCCATATTTAAAAATATTGACGAGATCAAAATCGCAATTCTACCATCTCATATTGTCTCAATGATGTAAAGCGGACAACGGTAGGATCACTCAGTTAACAAAACTATGTTTAATAAAAGTTGTGTACAATAAAAATTAACTAAGCCATGATGCGCTTGAATATAACGTTTTAACTCTATCGACATCAAGCGACGTTATGAAGTCGAAACGTTTGATTTTTGTATATATATACGTTTATTAAAGATCTTATATTGTAGTTGGCTCGTTTACCCTTGTTTTATTTATTGGTTTGTGAATAGAATATCTATATCTTTAAATATATAAATGTTTTTTTGTTATTAAAAATATTAAATTTTTATTGAAACAATTGTTTCTGATTCAATGATTAATTCTATTGTTATTATCCTTATTGATCGCGTGAGTTATCTAAGAGATATCCTAATAATTTTAGTTATATAAATTGTTCCACAATTAAAAAAATTGCATTTATCATTATTATCTAAAAAATATATAGAATATTATTATCTTTTATTTAATTGTAAATCATCAAAGAGGATAATGAAAATTGAAATGATATAATATTGGGGTGTCAAAAACACTTCACGCGAATAATTACGTTGAAAAAACTACATTAGTAATGTAAAGTTAAGTCTAGTTGATAGAATACTTTCGATAATTGAAATGATTATTAAAAAATGGAATTTTGACTCTACGTTCGATCTATAACAGGAGTACGCGAGATTAGAAGATGGTGACATGATTAATATAATCCGCATCCCGAGGCGAACTCTAATTCGTTCAACAACCGATTGACTCTCGACACGCTTGTTATAATCCAGTCGCCGCTGTCGGCGACCCCTCGAGAAATCGCTGTGGAGAAACTTTCCCTTCTCTCAGTTCGACGATTCGAAATCGGAAAATCAATCGGGGCGACTCCCCGTTTGCCACACCGCGGAAATACGCGGCCGTGTTGCTATTATTCAATGGTGTCATACGTGCAACACCACTATAATGCCGCGGATAACACTGCGAAGTTGTATCGCGAGAGAGCTGTATGCATGCTCGAGCAGTAAGTCCGCGCGTAAGGGAGTAAGGGGTAATATCGCGGAACGAGAATACGGGTCCGCAAATCCCCCATGATCCCCTCCTCAATGCACAGCTCGGCATCTTAAGGTTATGATACCTACCCCCGAGCCCCCTGTGATCTCGGTTTAATATTTATAAACCGGATATTTCGTGGCGCATACCTACACGCGTATACGCGCGGAACGAATGGTGCACTTGCCACCAGAGATTGACTCAATTCCGCCCCACGTTTTTCTAACGACGTCGTTGAGACCCTGAGTGAGTGCCGACGCGATGAGATTTACAGGCACCGATATCGCCCTTCTTTTTGTCTTGCTTCTTACGCGCGGATATATTCGTAAGTTTATTGTTTATTAATTTTACTTTTGGAAATTGCGTTCCTTTACTTTGTTAAGCTGCCCCTAAACACTCAATATCCATTTGTACAGTTATATTTTATATAATATTATTGATTCCTCTTTTTAAACATTTTAAAACAAACAGTCTAGAAGCTCAATATAACCTCCGAACAATTAACATTGTGCAATATCAAATATTGTGCAATAATATTAATCCTTCGGGACTACTTTACATTTTTTATTCATTTTGATACATAATTGAACTGGCTATTGAGAATCGTTACGTTGTTCGAACCATTTAAATCGACGAAGAAGTCGCAATTACTTTCGACCATAATGAAATTATTGCCGTCCATTTGCGAATGGGTACGTGAGAGGTTCGAAGGCGGGGGAATTCAACGTCGCGCGACGCAGCCTTTATGATGGCTTCCAATCTCTAGGAAACGAATTCCCGATTTTGCTCTCGCGCGCGATTTCGTGCAGTGTCAACGACGCCGGTCGCACCCCTAAAAAGATTCGGGTCATTTGGTAAAGTGCTACTTTGTGTCACATAAAAAAAGCGTCGACGTCCCTCACTGGCGGGCAGTTACTTCCCAGTCAGCGTTTTCCAATGGCCAGGACCTTCGCCCTCCGCGGCGACGGAGAAGAAAAGCGGAGAAGAATGGTTCGGAATAGCGTACCTTCCCTGATTTCGAAACCCGTGACACCTTCGCGCTCTTCCCATCGAGGAAAGCGTAATTTGCAAACGTATCTTGCTTACAATCCGTTAAATAAATCGCTACCTAATTTAAAGTTTGTAGTTAGATGGAACGTTGATAGAAGGTCTATTTAAAAGGTTACAATAACGACGGAATACTTCTGATGCCCCTGTTCTGATGTTTTCGGCGAAGTCTCTCGGAATTCGTTTAGTATTATACTCGCAGAATGAATTACACGATACAGGGCAAGAATGGATCGCTGTCTCGACTACCGGCGTCACAAACTCCCACGGGAAACTTTTCCGGAGTTTCTCGCCGTGCAATCGTAACGACATACCGACTAGGATAGAAAAAGGGAGAGAGAGAGAGAGGGGGGGGGGAAGGGGAGACTAGGAAGGAGATGCAAAAAAAGCCGCATGGCAGCTTAATCGCTTCGGAAATGCATAGTGCGTTGTCGGAGCAATAAGTTATCCGTGTCAAGAGAAAAGATTGGGCATGGGGTGGATTTCCGCGGGGTTGGATCGAAAGTGAGAGAACGGCATAGGAGGAAGCACGACGTGGAGCGCTGTTAATTTATGGACTTATTTTTCCCGGCGTGCGGCCGCAATTAATCCTGCTCTGTAATTGCTCCCTAACGCAGCTCAACGCAGCTCGCGAAAGCCTCTTTCGAACTTAATCGAAATTGGTCGTAGTTGTCGTCGGGCAATCTTCCTTTGACAAAAGTTGACTTCTTTTATATCGGAAACGACAATGCTGAGTAATTGCCGAGATTCTTAAGAAGTCTGTAATCAAAAAATCTTTTTCTTTCACATTTAAAAATCTTATTAATTATATGTAATCTTAATGTATATCTTAACGATATTTTACATTCAGTAAAAAGTCTATTGCCCATCCTCGTGAGAAATGACTCATCAAACTGATGTCGAATTGACATCGAGATATGATGATTTTGTCAATTATTAGACGTCGATTCGACGATTAATTGACAATCATTTTTCTGCTAGTAAGTGCAAAGCTAAATAAAAGACTCATATATAAGAGATCGATCTCAAACGGAAGACTGCAACTGCATGTGAAATTTATCTGAAACTGATCTGTATACTCTTTCAACAATTTCGGCAAGCTAACAATGATAGTAATGTATCTTGCAACTATATTTCGCTTGCTTGAAAAGCGCAAGAGGTCTTTCCTTGAAGAGCTTCTTGCGTGTATACGTTAGCGCATACGCAATGCGTTGCAACTCTATAATTATACACGCACGGTTGCTAGACGATAAGGATATCCCCTGTAAGAAATCTATGGTAACGTATTGGACAGCATAGAGAATTTCCAGTCATCGCCGAGAAACGGACGGCCTCAGTGTCGAGATCGCTCGTATCAACGATACGTGCGAACCCGCTCGTATTAATGAAGTCTCTCGGGTCGAAAGCGAGTGTATCGAGTTGCAATCTCATCCGGCTGCGCATCGACTTCTTTTCCGACCGACCATCTGACGAGAAACAAAGCGGTCGTAAATCCTCCCTCGCCTTCTACCTCTGGAACTCCTCTTACTTCCGGAACGGTGGCGGGTGTTTTGGGCGGTTGCCCGCCACTCGCCGGGAATATATCCGAGATTCGCGTATCTTTCCGCCCCACTAATTTCAGGGTCGGAGAGAAATGACCGTGAAACAGCAAACGATACGGAGAAGCACAGAGATCGTTAAGTGTATTAGGAAACTGTTACTCCTGCGACAAACCACGTTTTGCGTTCCCTTGCGTTGCGTGCTATGTCTCCGATGGAACGGATAAAGACGGAAATGGAAACTTCGATAACAGAATGTAAATTTAACGATGTGTATGTGTGCGTGCGTGCGTGTGTGCGTGTGTGCGTGTGTGTAATATATTATATGAAAATTACAAAAGATAAATAGAAAAATAGAGTGCATTATAATTAAACGTATCTGATATATACAATATTTTGATGTAATATTTTATTCACTGTCTTCAATTTTATTTTGAAGTTAAAATAAAAAAGTGCAGTAATTATGTATAGATAACAATTAAGAATGTTTTTTTAAGAAGAAAGAACTAACAGATAAAAATTCAAAATAAATGAGTTATTGAATAAATTGAAAAATATACCTTCTGTATTTTTCTAAATTAAGAAATATTATTTGAATAAAAGAAAATGAAGAAATATTTTACTCATTAATACTGTAAAGATACACTGAAAAAAATTTGTTCATTTTTGGTCCATTGAATGATCGTTAATCAATGTCCGACTTAATGTAATTAATTCATTGATACAATAACTGGATTCATGTATACAACTATATATTCATTCTTGCAATGAATTTTAGTAATAGTTTTATAATCATTATGAGAATTCATTGGACCAATTTTTATTATTTTTTCATAATTCAATGAATATTTTATTGTATTTACGTACAGTTTTGGTTCAGTGTAGAACAATTTGGATGTTGAAATTGTTTCTACTTGTTTTATTCCTAAATGATAAAACTGCTGCAGACGCTAGTCCAATTTTATATAAGGTTGATATTCCTGTCGGAGCCTCACAAACTGCAAGAACTCTAGTTTTTCTGTGAGGTAATCTCCTCCTTCTTATAAATCATACTTCTATTCGGTTGGTTAACTCGAGTTGCTTGCCGTATCCGTTGTCGACCCTTCCTCCACACCCTGCTATGTTTATGTGCCATTTGCTGGGAAAGTGAAATAATCGTTGTCGTTGTACTTTCGTTGTCGGCACGCTTGCCATTTTCTTCCCCCTTGGCCATGGTTGAAGCAATCATCCTATTTTTTCGTAAGCCATTTTGTCCATTTTTTGATTTGTCTTAATAGTTTCCGTTCTTATCAAGTTGATCACATATAGAAGAAAATATCTATCGTCTTTCTGCGTCGTTTTCTTGTAGCCACTTATATCTTATCAACAAAATATTTGATTCTTTTATCAAATATTTTATTAAAAAATGATAAACACTTTATTATATTATTACATAATTATTTATAAAACTTTAATCTAATAATTCAGGTTATTAATAAATTAATTTTGTAATTATTGTTGCTAAATGACAAAGATTATTTAATAACATTGGAAGTTATTATTACAATAAATATGGTGTATTTTCATAATTGCGATATTTAGTATGCGACCTATACATACATGATGTGTGATTGTATCACCAAACTGAGAAAATTTCTAAATGATCATAATTAATTTGGAATTTTAAACGTAAAATTCTTCTCGTCGTTTCGTAAAATGATATTCAGTGATTCAACAATTATTCTGTTATATTTTGTGGTCCATTATGCATCGCGGAATTCTCGGTTGCACGCGCGCTCACCAAAGTGTGGGGCGCGTTATTAGCGAGTAATGCGGCAATAAATGATTTTAAACGAGTTAATATTCGCAATTTCGATATTAAACTCTGCGTGACGTATCGGAATTCGTTATAGGGCCGGAGAATGTACGCGGGTATCGACAAAACTTCCTCGCTGCTCTCGAAACGGCTGTGAGCGCGAGAGCCCTCGGACACGATATATTGTGGTCGGATCGACGTGTGCTCGTCGGATTTCCATGTTCAGGAATTCCGACGGAATTCGCAACCTGTCTCATTTGCGACGATTTCAGCCGATTATGCCACTTTTTTCGCAGTGCCGTTGCGGTTTTCTCTGTAAAAGCTTTACATTCTTCTCTCGAAATTTGGTCGTTTTTACACACCATCGCTTAATTTTAATACAATGAACAGCAAGCGAGAATAGAATTATACAAGTCTGTTCACATCGGAATATATTTTCGGGATTTTGACAGTGATATGTCGCTTCTTAAAAAAACTTGCTTTTAATTTGTTATTAAAAATAAATATGTCATCAAAAACACTTAAATTATAAGCAGTAAACTCGGACAATGTTATGCAATTACTATACGGAGAAATATTATAGTTTAGCACGATTGTGCTTCGACATACCTTGACAGTCTCTAATATGGGAATATCGAGATGATATATGCATGTGCCATAATTCAGAAATATCGAAGCGTTCAGAGGATCCTTTGGCAACCTCTTTCCGTTATTTCCACTTTAATGGCGCCGGATCGTGGATGTGTGTAAATTTCAGAGCGGCATTTAAGAACGCACATTCGCGGTTCCCACGCCGTCGGCGAGTAACTGTATGCACCTGCGATTCATGGTGTATTATTGCATATGTCTCGTGAGAATATCTTTCATGCATTTTTCGCGACGAAAGCAGTCATGTTATAAATCATCCCATTAATTCACTTTTATCAATGAGCAACGTTCTTAACCACGTTCCATTGAAATATTGAAATATTGCGGGCTTTAAAGATATTTCTTAGGAAATAATTTTTTATCTTTGAGTGATGCGCGGGCCAACAGAAAAAAAACGCCAACAAACGTTGTTTAAATATTAAATGAATTAGTTATGACTAAAATTTAATATTCACAAAATTCTAGAGGAACACAAAATTCTACAGTCTTTAATTATTTTTTTATCTTATTAATATACGGTTTTTAAAATCAAATTATTTCTTTTTGTTTTGTTGTATTATATTTTATAATTTGGAAAATATCGAAAATTGAATAATTGATGGATTATTTTGGAAGCATTATAGGAAGTATTAAGTCGTTTAAAAACCACATTAGTGTGATTTCAAGTATAAAAAAGTATACTCCTTATCACGTTAAATATTTTTAACCGTAACGATATCACGGGACAATACGATACGAACTCGGAGAGAGATTCCGACGCTCGTCACTGGGGGATGGCCTCAGCCGCTCCACCCTCTCACAACCGCGGAGTTGACGGCTGATTGAAAAGTTAGTGCGCCCCCAATCGAGAAGATGAGTCCCCGGAATCAAATCACAGCTCCGACGAGGGTGGCTGCAGGGCGGAGTGAGTCTCTGTTCTTTCAGGCCGGTGAGAGTGAATGAAAGGGCCGTATGGAGATCGTCATGGCGCCTGTCTCCCAGGTCATTAAGCGATATTGGAGCTCGCTTCCGCAGGAAGATCAAATCTCTAGCGATTCGTTAGAAATGAGAACGACGTCATTCCTCGACTCGTGCGTCCAACGCTTATCATTTACACATACGCGAAATCAGCGAAACATCGAACTTTCATGAATTGATTTTACAGAATCTGCAAACGCGAATGCCATTAGAATAGCAAAATGCAGAAAACGATAAAGTACATAATTTGAGCAAGAATTGCTTTCGAAACAGTAAAAATAATTATATTTTGCATGTGTACTGAAAGTGACGTGTAATGAAAGTCGATTAATTTGAGAATCGAGTTTAATTACGTAATTATATTATGCAACTATACATAATAATAAAATGAAGAATTCTGTCGATGTTTTTAATTCGTAACTGATCACATGCCACTTTCCCTATTTAATTATAAAAAATTTTCACACACTGCTTTGATTTTAATTAACAGCTGAATTTTTTTAATTAATTACTCGGACAGAATTCAAGATAATTGATATTACATAATTTTTTTCTTAATTGTTACTTTGGTAATTTAATAGCGTAAATTTCAATAACTTGAGATTCTTCAAGGCACGATAAAGTACTTAGAAGGAACATATGGAATCGTTTTGTCCCTACGGCATATCGGAGGGTTTAACCGCGACTCTTATAGCCGCGTTTGATCCCTCGCACGCGTCGGTCACGACTCGATCATGTACGGTCACGAGAAGCCACGGGCGGCCACGCGCCGCGCCACGGTTAGCCGGGAGCGGAGGAGAGCGTGTCAGGATGCAATTTGTCCGAAATGCTTTCGAATCGCGAGAAAGGGACCACCCGGATCGATCGCATTAACGACATTTTTACGTGATATGCCGTCGCAGCACGCACGCGAGCATCGCGCGCGGCGGAGAAGGAGCGTTTCGTTCGTGAAGCTCTGAGAAAAAGCACCGAGGGAGAACGCCACGCATTTAGCTAATCAGATTAGCGACGGTAATTAGTGGATCCCCAGAAATTCGTCTGCATACCCCCGCGCACCGATGATTAGCGATGGTGGTTCGTTAATTACACGCGTTAACGAGAGGGCTGCTGCATCGCTGACCGGTGGCTCGTTTTCTGATGGATCCACAAATCGCGTGGCCGCGATTCCACCCCCGCGACGCGTAATTAATTGTCGTGAATGCGTAAAAACTCCCGCGCACTCGCCACCGTTACTTCCGCTCGAGAGAAGCGCTGCGGGGCGTCCATAGAAGGCTCCCTGTCCGCTTCCTTTCCTCCTCGAACAGGCGATGATAAACAAAGGGAAATTATTTTTCCTTCTTTGGCTGAGACAATCTCTCGTTTCACTTTATCGTGTCGTCCTGATCATTGTTGGGAAGAAGTCTGTCGCATCATTCTTCTTTGTGCATCGAGAAGTTAATTGTTTTGTCTAATTATTGGACGTAACTATAAGATTTCGTTTTTGTCAGCATCGATGTGAATCTTTGACATGCGTTAACGCATTGAAAATATTTCGTGTTTTTTTCGTCTACATTGATTGTGAGAAAAATTTTTGGTTGAAAATGAACAAACCAGAAGATTCTAATCATATCAATTAAAATTATTTTCGATTAGAATTTTTCAATTAGAATTATAATAAACTCAACCAGAATTTCAATTAATGCAACCAGACTCTTTTCCAGTGTATAATTTCAATATATATTTCTCCTGTTTTTATTGCGATTCTCAAGTAGTACTTCACAAAGAGTTGATATTTTGTTTTACATGAGAAAGCTGAGCGCAAGTTTGTTCGCATTTGTTATAAAATGATAATTCTCTCTATGTAAATTTTCAGAGCTTAAAACATTCATGCATGTCGCGTCATGGGATGGAACGGAGAGAAAAAGGCGAGCTGCTTCGTTACGAAGGTTGTTCGCACATATACAACACGGCATCTGACGTCCATTATGCGCCAGTCACGCGCATTAGGCGAGCTTAATACGCGCAGAAAGACTTTTCTTTTATGCAAGTCTATCCCCCTTGAGCGCCGCTTAGGAAAAAATAGTCGCCCCGAAAGAGGCGAAAAGACGTAGTCTGTCCCGAGCACTCTCCAGGTAAATCGAAAATAAAGAAGCCCACAATTATTAAGAGACGTGCGAATAGTGTTTCGAAACATTACGAGCAGTATAAAAAGAACAATTTTCTCGTATTTTTATTTAGTTGGTTGTTTGAGATTGCGACGGGGAGAACCCATGTTTTACGGAAGACATAAACTTTCTTATAAAAGTACTAATCGGAATATCTCTAAACCGAAAATTATTTTTCATAAATACACGGAAAAAAAAGATTAGCTACCACAGCTAAAAATTAGGTATGGCAGCTAAATTCAGTAGTATTATATGGACACCTAACGTCATATCTGCGAGGTCTAATTTCTATTAGCTGTGAGGCCTAAATATTATCATTGTAACAGACAAGCTATTATGTCCATGTATTGATCATTGCAGCAAATGTTTTCTGTGTAACAAACAATTTGGTAGCAAGTATAGTTTCAGCAAACCATATTTAGCTGTGGTAGAGACAATTTTCTTTTACACGGACATATTCGAACTGTGACAACTAACTTCATATTGCTAAATAAATCGATCTATAACAGATATGCATATTTTGCTATCACGTCTTTATATTAGCTACTGCAGCAAATCCTTTGTATGTATTAGCAAATTTTATAGCTATAGTAGCTAATACAATTTCAGTTAATTAGAATTAGCTGTAGCCAGAAACATTTTTTTTTCCGTGTACTTATAGAAAGTATACAAGATTTCATGCTCAATATAACAGTTACATATTGCAGAGCTAGTAAAAGAGCGTAAGGCTAAAAATATAATATTAAGAACCGTTTATCAATGATTTTATCGTTTCCAAATATTTATTTCTTCTTTTTATCGTAGATTGCCTTACAAGAATAAATTCTTTCTTTACAATTGATTCTTATCAAGCTCTCAATAATTACACTGATAGAGAAAAGTGTTTAATATTTATGACTACAATTGCATGGTAAAATTATATATAATTATGTTAAGAACTCTATTTTTATATGTAGTTATTACTGTTATAATGTTAGCAATAATAATTATATATTTATAATATCAACTAAAAAGATATATAGTTGGCACCAAAAATAACTATAAATTATAATTAAATTATGATAATTACAACCATTTTTTTCTCTCAAAGTATTAATCGTATCGATTACGTCTTTTATATCTTGCACGAGATATATTGATCAGATTTTGTTTTAATTAAGTTGAGATGTGCTTTAATTAAGGATTTATAAGCTCTTTCGATATTATGCGTCCACCCTTGACACATCAGGGGTCGATTGGAAGTAATTCTTCCCGGTCTGTGATGGACGAGACATAAACCATTCCAGCTTAATGCAGGAGAAATCACTCCTGTCGCATAGAGAGTCGTGAATGATAAACTAGGATCTGGATGGATGCGATGGGCGAAGGAGCGTTCCACAGAAATCCACAGTGCGCTTTAATCAATGCTAACAATCCGTTTATGGTACGGAGGGTTGAACGCGTTTGCCAAAACTGAAGGGCGAGGATGACCTTTTCCGAGTTTGCGAGGGTCAGTTTTCCTCCTACTTGTGCACGAAATTGCGTTACCAAAGCGAAACTCATTTCATTGGAACGACACTAGCATGTTCTTTCTCGAAAAAAATCATCTTTGTTAATATCGGCTAAGGGAAAACCGATAAACGATTGCACCGATAATTTTCTTTATCAAATTAATGAATAAATTTATTGAGTAACATTGAGACAACAATTAATGGAGAAGAAATGGAAAATTGAATTAACTGTAATTTTATTATATGAAATAGTATTTATGAAATAAACATTAAAAGGAAAAGAAAAAGTATTTTTTATGTAACGACAAATGTTACAGAATTTTTATTGACGCCCAAGCTGGCGCGTAACTTGTTAACAATTTAAATTCCCGTAATTGAACAAATTTATATCCTTGGTAAGAAGTTGAAACGAAACTCGATGACGATCGAATTAACGTGGCTTATTAAGAGTCAATTAAAGTCTGAAGACGATTTAAATTTATGGTTCGTTAAAGTTAATTTAGCATTCGTTCTAACCATTATCTTCATTTTAATGTGCTTATTTAGATACGGTTAGCTGTCTCAGTGATCGCTTTTTCCGCAAGCAAGTTTACGTCTTTCTTTCTGCAAATTTCTTTTACTCACTTTCTAGCTGCTTTTGTTCTAGTTTATCGATTCCCTCTTTCCTTTTTAGCACCAAGCAGAGATGAAAAAGATTATAAGTCGGATAAACTGCAATTCTGATGAATCGTGTATTACTGATATATAGTAACAGTATATTATAAATACAATATAAAATTATAGTAATTATTAAATAATTCTCTAATGTAAGGTAGATTTTTAGATATCCAAGAAAGTATGGTTGGATTCGACCTAGTGCTCTGTTTTGTTCATTTTTCATCTAATCAATATATAAAATGTGTAAAAAAAATATAAATAGAAAAAATTGCATAAATAGTAAAAAATTAGTATTAAAAAGTGTCGCAGTTATAAGAAAATGGGGTTACTTGTACATTCAGAAAATATAATAAAACAGTCTCGGAAGACAACCATGTGTATCATATATATTCTTAAATCCTATTCTTAAATCAGCTGCCACACATATATGTATACATATACATGATAGTTAAATGATTTTATGTAATAATATTTTCTTTCTTCGTACTATTTTATTTTTTAGATTAAAATTGTTTTGAGATATTTAATGACAAATCTTTCCGCTATCCCGCATACGCAATTTAATTCTCCTAAAGAGATATACTGTTACATATATGCTTATATGTTAATTGGTAACGTGAATCCTTTATAATGAACTGTAGGCATATTTGTGTGAAACTATTTGTGTGAGTGATCACGCTTGTCTCGAGTGTTCTCGTCCTGACTTGTTCGTGCGGGACAGCATGGATGATGGAAAGTTCTGGCAATCGGAAGTAACGGTTTTTCGGGATCCGTTGATTGGTCGCGTATGATCTTACGATAGCGCATAATTGGTTATCGAGAGATACCCTCCCCCCCCAGTGCCGGGAGCGCGAGCATTCGTGACGAGCAGTGAGAATTGAGATTGCGAGTAGATTGAATGACAACTACAGATTTCATCCTGGACGACGACTACAGTATTTAATAATGGTTTGATTCTCGTTGTTATATTTCTTATTAAGCATCACGTTACATGTGTGCGGCATGAGTGCACTTCAGCGTACTTGCACTTTAGGTAGCATCGCGATATGATGCAACGAGGATGCAGCGACGGTTTTAATTACAATGTAATTTTTCTTACGATGCCCATCTCTTTGAAATGCTGTTAGGCTTCCACTCGAATACACGATGCAATCACGTACCTCCTGGGCGAGGGAACTTCTCTTATACCGCCGCGACGTTTTGATCCGCGAAGATTAAAGGGGTCCCGCCCTTTTCCCTGCACCCTTAACGGTTCGCGCCGTCATTCTCGTACCCCATTGTAGTGGTGTGCGGAATTTGGCACGACCGCCGCAAGTGCGTAAATATGGCGTAGGGCTGGCGCTACGAGTCCTTTTTCGCTCCTTGACTTCGAAGCCAGAGTCTCCACTAGAATCCACAGCTTCACGTTTCACTGCCCGATAACGACGTCAATTCCAAAAGTCATCGGAATCAGGCACTTC
Source organism: Mycetomoellerius zeteki (assembly GCF_001594055.1). Classification (NCBI taxonomy): domain Eukaryota; kingdom Metazoa; phylum Arthropoda; class Insecta; order Hymenoptera; family Formicidae; genus Mycetomoellerius; species Mycetomoellerius zeteki. The sequence goes on from NW_017257952.1 coordinate 118,398, forward strand.
TGTGTAATTTCCTTAATAATGATGATAATCAGTTGTAAGGATACGGCATATGCAATTAATTTAAAGGAACTGTTTTTTTGATGATCCTTAACCATTTAAAGGGCTACGTCGATGTAACAACATCGGTTATAGGGGAAGGTCGGATGGTATCGGATACCTTAGATTTATTCGAGATTTCTCTCATTTTGTTAGATAGCAAAAATTAAATGTAGGGTAACTCCGACAAATACGCCGCGCTGGGATTTACGCCGCAGGAGTCAGAAAAAATAGAAGGAGTGGGGGTAATTTTCCCGCAACTACTCTGTTACATGCCTTTATGTTATATTAGTATTGTGTTATGATTTCAGCTTCTTACTGTTAATATTAATGAAATTATTGTGAGTTGAATCGATTTGTTACTGTAATAAGTAGCGCCATCATAAATTATAATCTAATACATAAAATGATTACTGTAGGGCATGTAAAAGACCTAATGGTTATTTCGTGATACATACGTGTAGAGGAATAACTAAAGCATGTTTTATAACAAAATACAAGTGCTTTGCTTTCGTATTCTTTGTTTAGTTTGCTGTCTTGTATATCCACCTGTTTGGGATATACGGCATTTTTAGCGGATGGGATTTATGCCCAAAACATACAAAGTGCACAGATTGAATTCAGTGCACTAAATGCAATGAATATATTGCATGAAATATGTACTTCATGTCATAACACTTGTAATATATGTAGGAAGATTGTAATTATTATTTATTACTTCATATACATATTTATCATTCTTATTCCTTAATAAAATTTTATAAACGTATTTTATAAGTTATTGTGTCATTTTATGTCTTATTTGTAAGCATTGTTTGTAAATTTTTCATGAGCCGTACATCCCCCCCTCTTCCCCTGTGAGTAGCCATATATCCTACCCCTATGGGATATACGGCAAAAATACAAGGGTTTCAAAAAATTCATTTCTTAATATGAAAAATAAATATATATTTCGGATTTCTAATATTTTTTTTATAGTAGACAGTACAAAGTTTTTACTGATATAGTTCGTTTACTTTAAATATAGTAAATAATACTTAATAAATTAAGTTTTTGATAGGTGGGGCGTATATACCGGAGTTATCCTAATATACATGATGTGAAACATTATTTTATACCAAAATACCTTTTAAAAACCTTTTAATCGTATTAAAAAATGAAATGATGTTTCTTATAAATTTTGAATTACAAAGAACGGTACAACTTTTTTCGCGATGTTCGGGAGTCGTTTTATTTTTACGTTTTTTTTCATGGTACATGGAAACCGAAAATTATCATAATAGTGATGCTACACTCAAGGACTGGTACATTGAAATAAAATTCTTACTTATTCAGTTTTGTTGTTACAAAAACGTTGCCAGTTATGTGCTTCAATTTAAAAACTGATTCATGCAGTTGTTAATCCAACTGCAAATGACGCGTAACGAAAAAACAATAATAAAACAAGCAACTTTAAAAGAAACTAACAAGAAAAGTTTTAACTCCACATCTTAAAGAATACGATGAAGTTAACTTCGTGCCGGCATAAACGGCGTGGCTACATAACAATACTAACACATAAACACTGTCTTTATTTTTAATATGGAAATTTTAATATGGTTTAATAAATGGTTTTTGATATGGAAAGGTTTAATAAAGGTTTAATAAATGTCACACACGTCTAATATTTTACACAATCTTTGTTTCATATCAGCCGCTGTATAAATATAACCCGATCTTTCCAATATATCTATTTACTATTTGATCAGTTATTTAATATAAAAAATATGCAATACACAAATACATAATAAATAAAATATAAATATACGTATATATTATGTAAAAATAAATCTTTTATTTAACGAGGCTTTGGTGTTTCAAATATCTACATTGCACAATTGTATTTCAACGTTTCATTGATGATGATACTTCGTCACGCGGTATGTTTTCTACCCTCGAATGCGTTTTTGCAGTCCACCCTCCGGCCGGTACCATATAAAACCCATTTACGATCCAATCCGGTTTGATAAATTCCAGAAAACGTACGAGTCACGGACGAAATGCGTGTTTGGTATAGGGAGGATGCAAGAACCATAATGGATTATCGAGAGACGGTATTCGGTATATATATATATAATTGAATACCATTTAGGATTAAAACCTATCAAATTTTCTTTCTCCTATTATCACGGGAAGACAGTAATAGTTTTCTACATGCATTCGCTTATATCATTATATTCTATGGCATTTTCACAGTTTCTTTCTATTTGACGATGAAGAATCGTATTAGTTTCTTCTCAGATCTCGAAATTTCAGAGTAACCATATTTTGCCATTAGCAATGAGCAACTATACTTTGCCGTTACAACCTTATGTATATTTTTATTTTCCATTTTTACATCATTATATCTTTTTGATAGAAATCGCTTTCATAATCCGTTTGATTTTCGATTAAAATATGATTTCTTTCGCATTTTGCACATATGACGTCCGTATTCAAGTGTTTTATATCTGCAATTCTGTCGATTTCTCGGCAAGAGCGAGCAGTTATTTGCAACTTTAAGGTTCTGTGAAATTGGGCCGTCGCCGCTTCGTCATAGAGAAGTTTGCTTTTACGACGGCCGATGCTTCCGCGACCCTTCGTTGGCGAAGAGAGCGAGCCTACGAATGCCCAGTAATTTCTTTGTATCTTTTAGAAGCGACGTTCCCCACGTATAAATCAAAGGACTCGTAAGGGTGTAATGATTCAGCAGAGAGCTTTTGTCGTAGGCGAGTGGCCTTTCCTCTTTGGTTTTTCGTCGCGGTGCTTTATGTCTCGCGAGAAACTTTCGTAATAGCTCCGACACTTTTTGACATCAGACAAAATTTAAGAAAATATTTAAGAAAAACCGGAAGTTATAAGTTGAAAGCTTTGTATAAATTTTAAATACTGACTAGTTAATTATAGCTACCATGGAAAGAATGATCTTGTGTGTATTTAAAGATACATACAAATTTGAAAATAATATGTTGTTGAACCATCAAAATAATAATTTAAGATATTCAAGCATAAAGAGCAATACTGCAAAATTTTTGACATCCATAACCAGTTTGAGCGTTTTACATAATTATTTTGACGGTCCAACAAAATTATTTTCAGATCTGTATTCAGTTAAACTTTTAGATATTTCAGCAAAACCATTCTTTCCATGTACTTAAACGTTAGATATCGAATATTGTACTTTCACCGTTAGGAACAACGCTTATTATTACATCACTTTTAATTCCTGACATATCAGGTTGGTAAATAAGTTCGTTCGGTTTTTTAGGGTTAAAACAATAAAACAATTTTATATATTCTATTTTTTTTTAAATTGACAATTATATCGTTTGAACAAAGTTTTAGCTTTAAGAAAGTTTTTTAATTGCAGTATTTACGATGATTTTTAACAGAATTATAAGCAATCAAAAAATCTGAATGCTTTTTTATTTAATCCGAGAGTAATTAAGTAACAAAAAAATTGGAGGGAAAACTTGAAGCTTTTACGAAAATTTTTGCAAATTTTTTTTGTGCATGTGACAGGTCCATAAAGTGAGAAGAAAATTTTTTATTTTTTTCAGCTCATAGTTTTTTATATGTAAAAATTACCAAATTCACATAAACTAAAAAAATATAGAAATCTTTTAAAGTAAAGATTTCAAGTTTTAAAATCCTTTCTTTAAATTTAAATTTCGTTCATTTTTAATAAAAATATTGTATATATTACAATTTTAAGCTAACAAACCCGAATGAACTTATTTGCCAACACAATATTAATCCGACGTTGTGTTCCTAGTAAGATTATCTTCCCCGATTACGATCAACCTTCGCAGCACCTCTCTCTTTCCGTAACATACACAAGATGCGATCGTCGGATGATCGATGATGACACGAAAGTTTGGCATTGCGGGACCGCTCAGAGCTCGAAAGTGGACAACAAACGAGCGAAACGCACTCGACGCATGGTAGCGTCTTCGTTTCGAGTCTCGACTTAAGAAGAGCAGTCACTGACGTTCCCATCCGTCATGATGTCGTCGGACCGTTCTTTAACCCCCGGAACTACAATCGGTAAACCCCATGTGCGCGCATTGCCGGCGTAATCGTGCACCAGGTGCCACGTTGCCGTCTCTTAACGAAGAACGCGACTCCCTCGTCACTTCTCTTTCCTCACGTTTCTCTCTTTCTCTTTCCTTTTTCTTCTTTTACTGCTCCATTTTCTCCTTCCAGAGGAAGAAAGCGGCCCAGAAGCGGGGCGTTCTTAACAAGCATTGGGCGTCCGTGCTATAAAAGGGACTTTTTTGCTTGTTAGATTGTTTGCTCGCCATCTCGAATCGGGTCCAGGCGACGACTCTTCCGCCTTATCGAGATTGCACTGGTTACAGGGACAGATTTTTTTGTCGCTACTGTTTCGGTGATCAGTTCGACGGAATTGAATTGGGAGGTCGTGAGACCATCTTCAGGTCTTGTTATCGTACTCATATGATAGTATTCTTTATGATATTCATAAATATATATGTATATATATATATATTTATTTATTTGTAATAGATTTTTACATCATTAATTATAAATAATGACTATCTTGTCATATGAAACGAGTAACATACTTGACTTTTATATTTAGAAAAAAATCATCAATCATTTTAACTATAAATCACAAAAGTTATAATTCAAAAAAATTTCATAGATACTAGGGCCACTTAAAAAATATTCTTATTTTTTCATTTAATTTAAAATTTAATTTAAAATAGAAATTAAAATTAACAAAATAAAAAGAAGTTATAATATGAAACACTTGTATCACATCTTTCATATTTAATTATACGAACGGAATTTGTTATCAATTCACTGAAGATGACCCATCGAAAAGGTTGAAACGTCTGTAATCTTTTTCAAGAATTAAATATACGAATTTACACGTCTAACTTGTGTTGGCTCGCATTGGCTGATTTCACATTTATCCTTAAATTTATTCGTTGGAGCCTATATCAAAATTGATTATATGAAACTCTTGATTACATCTAATACATAAAACATTCGGCAATATCTCTAAACTATCACATACAAGTAGGTTTTTTCATTCAATTTTCAGTCATGCAGCAACACTATTTCTGATGATGGACGGTCAGTCGAGCAGAATAGATCAAGATTAACGGAACTTTTTAGCGGGTCTTTAATTTTTTTCTGGATATCTCACCGCGAGAGAGCGCACTGCCTTCCCGTCAGACTTCGTAAATCCTTTGGCCAAATAAGCGGTGGAGGATCTGGCAGGTGCCATTTGCCATTGAAATCCCGCTGCCATTAGAGACGTCCGATCTAAATCCCAGTGGCATTTGCGCAGCGGATTGTCGTCTTATCCGAATGGTGGTCCTCCTTGAGGCCGGGCACGGTGCGTTGCGCCGGGCCCGTCAGCCTTCTTCTTCTTCCCCCATTTTCTCCCTTGCGCATTTCGCTCCTGTTATTTCACTACTCACCCTTCCTTCCGCGCTCCCGTAGTATGGCCGGTCGATGTAGAAATTCTCCTGGACCGTTTCTGGCGGCGAACGTTACCCTGTTAAGATCCGCAAAGCAAACAGCGGCCGGTAGATAAGAGTGTCCTTCGGGAGCCTGCCAGGGATAACAGAGGGCTTTAAAAGGCTCGCGGCGTTTTCGCTAGCGACATATAGCACGACTGCGTCCCATTCCGTCCAGAATTCGAAGCCCTATACGCTCGTCTGCAAATATTTTCGAAAATTCCCGGTAAGACGGACACTTTTACCCGCATGCTCAACTATTATTTTTCTAACATGTTATTCTGAGAAACAATTGTTGTTTCGTTTTGCTATAAATATAGCGTTTTCGATGTTAATGTGAAATCATTTAAATAGAAAAAAAGATCAATAAGGTCCCAGTGATCGGACATGTACCTACGTCCGGACATTTACACAAAACTTTATATATATTTGTTTATATTATTATTAATCACAAATGCTTTTTTTAAGTATACTATTATAATTTAATTGTGTGTGTGTGTTACCTTTAAATACAGTTAAATTATAATATTATGATAAAAAAGTATTTCAAATTTATACAAGTCACACACAGAGTCTTTTTTTATGCAGTCGTTACATTTAAAATATTCACATATAAAAACAATTAATCCTAGACTCACGATTTTATCAAAACCGTTTTTTTCATGTATCTATTATTACTTGTTGATATATCTATATTAATACTTGTTGATTTTTATATAAATTTAAACGTAATAAAATTGATAAAAACACGTTAATAAAATTGAAATAAAAATATGTTGGCGTCATTAAGTGCGATTATATTAACTATTAGGAATTATATAAACTATTAGGAATTATATACATGTGTCTTTGCTATGTCGATGAAAAAACGCGAGAATTGGGTTACTTAAGTGAACTTTGACGGATTAACCCCATCTCCTGATGACAGAGCGTGGTAAACTCGTCGGCAGAGAATTACTCTGCACAGAGACTGAACAAGTCAAACAACTCGAATGACTCTCGACAAATGAACATTAGAGTTCGCTGGCTCTTGCCCCTGCGGAAGGTAAATACTGCCTGGGAGTTATGTAGTTGATTTTACCCAACAATTCGATTGCTCAACGCTGCTGCCAGTTGCACGTATCTTGCGTTTTGCCTTTCCCCGTCTTCGTGAAATGCTAATTTAGCCGCGTATCGATGCTCGCTATTTGTCAAGTGCGTGTAAAGGCGCTCGCAGCAATCCGAGCACGTATGTGGTACTGCTTTATACTGCTTTATGCGAAAGAATATTTTATAGCTCCTTGGGTATGCAACTTCGTATCTTTACATGCATTAGATAACGTCGTCGACATATCTACATGGTGTACCCAAATTACGCAATTTTGTACAGATCCTGTAAATCGAGTTAAAAAGGACATTTGACATTTCATCACTATAACATTGATAATCTAAAATAATTGAGTTACTATTTCACTTATTTTTTTATAGTTATACAGTAAAAAAGTTTGTGTATTTGTGTTGGAAACGGTCCATTCACGTTTGTGTTAACAGTTTATGTTGAATTTTCTAACATATTCGAGTGTTAATTTAACATAATGTGATTATGTTGTTTAAAGATTTTTTTTGAAATTGATATTCAATGTTTCTTAGTGTCAAAATGACATAATTTATGAGTAAGTGAACAAGTAACATAAAAATAATGTGTTTTAAAACGTAAATTCTAACCGTTTGGGACATGCGATTTATGTTAAATTCAATACATTTTTTCCAACTATTTCAAATGGTGTAGGCTACAAAAATTTTTGTGCAAATGTGAATTATTATTTCGAGCTTAAAAGTATTGAAGTAAAAAATTATTTAAAATGCCAAAAATTGATGTTTGGTTAATTTCAATAACGACGGATTAGTTTTTTCAAGAAATCTGAGTTTTTAGAAGTCTACTGTAATCTTTGTACATTCATATATTTTTCTTTTAAATCGTTGAATTTTCTGTAGAAATTTCTGGTACTCATTCTGCTTTTAACGAAGCTGTTTAATTTTCTTTTCCCGAGTTATATACTCAATTGGATCCGAAAAATTCAAGCAATTTCAGAAAATATTATTCTGAGATACAAATGTTTTCTGAGTTCGTGAAGGAAAGAGATAGAGATAGATCTGGAAAAGAGATTGGATTGGCAAAGCGTTCGAATAACTTAAGTCTCTACAACCCGGCGAACGATGTGAAATCGTTTGCTGTTTCGCTAAATATCAACATATTTATCAAGATTTTAATGTATATATTTATCAAGATTTCTTGATTACTTATCAATAAACGCTAATATTAAATTTAATAATTCTATTTGCTTTTCGAGCTATATATGTATATCTATATTATAAATGAAAAGCGATAAAAGATTGAATAAACGTCACGTTTTCACATGAGATTAATATCATAATATTCATAATATCTTCGTTTAATGAAAGAAAAACAATCAGTAATTGTTAACATGAACTTTGCATGACTTCGTTGGGAACGTAATATGTACAATTATCTCTCGCTAATCAGTTAATTGTATGATTTTCCACCCGTGGAAAAACAGGATTAGGTTTAAAGAGAGGAAGAAAAAAGGTAAGAAAGGAGAGGGAGAGAAACGAGTATATGGTACTACACAATATAGCCAGAATCACGTGATTTGGCGATCGTTGACGTACATAGAAAGAACGATTTTGCTTAAAGATCTAAAAGTGTTCTAGGTACAAATCTGAAAATAATTTTGTTGGAAACTTAAATTGTTATAGAACAAAATTTTTTTACAATATTGCTCATTTTTTTAGTTTTTTATGCGTATGTTTTGATAGTGTGATAAAATTATTTTCAGATCTAGCAAAATTTTTAATCTGTCAACAAAATTGTTCTTTCCGTGCACACAGTGTAGATTTAGAAGGATATTAGTGTATTGTAGAAGGCTATCTCCTGCAATGTAATCTATAAAAACTAATTAAACAGTTCGTTATTATTATTTTATCATTTTAATATGATAATGCATGAGTACATAAATGCTTTAATCCATTTATTTATTGGTGACAGATTCATTGATAAATGAAACATGATATCGATGAGCGCAATGTATTTGCGGGAGCATAATTCTTTAACGTCCTATTTAAATCGTTATTAAACCAAAAACGTTAAGCGAATCATTCTCGCTCATCGAGTGAAATGTTAACTCGATGCGACAAATTTCATTACTGAAACCGCACTGTGCGCTGTAGCAAGGGCGAACGATTTTAAACGCAGGGCGTTTTATTTCGATGGCGGACGCGATGAAGTTTTGTTTTATCTCACCCGAGCGCATATAATGGCATCCTTGAAGATCAATCTTCTTCTCACCTATCCGCGGTATTAGAAATGCCGGATCGTTATTTCACGGCTCGTCCTCGCTTTGTTCGAGAATTTTTTTCCGTTCCTGTTTGTGCGCTTCGTGCGTGCGTACATGTACTTGCTAAAGCCTCTCTTTCACAGATTTTTACTCTCGACTTTCTCATTTTCGCGGAGGCGATGATGCGAGAGCCTCGTGTGTCTCGCGATGATTATTCGGAGTGATCGAGGGAGGCTCTCCCGGGGTGGTGCAAACTCAACCGTAAGAGATTGCTCGGCCTCTATATCTTCCAGTGCGGTTCTTCGTCCGTTATCCGCGAATCATCTTTTTGTCTGGGCCTTTGCCCTGGTCGCTGTCCGCTTTTCTGGCACGTCAGTCAGTCAATCGGGAAATTTATTCGTTCCCAGCGTGCCGTCGCCGAACGAAACTAACGGTTCGAATACGAAGATGCATAATCGATCTTATTTTGTTGAGATTAAACTAACGAATTTTCTACGAATAAGGAAGGAACACTGAGAGAAAGGTGTTTTGTATTTGTAACTATATTTGCATGGTAAAATAATTGGTGTTAGTAATAATAATTACATTTATACAGTTCTATATACTAAAAGAATATATGGCTCCGAAAACTGTAAAATATTCTTTTTGATATATAAAATTATATAAATATAAATATCATTACTAATATTACGGCAACAATAACTAATAACTATAAAAATAGAGTTAACCGTTATTATTTTATCATGCAATTATAATCACATATACCAAATACTTTTATCTCAATAAATATTTCAAATTATTACTAAATTGTGTGCGTAATTTTTTGTTTTTTTTGTATTTTGTTTCTTTTATAATTTTATATTTTTATTTTTTTACTTTTACAATGTTCTTTTTAGTTGTTCTGATAAGACAGAATGAATATGTTCTGTAAAATCTTTTAATTAATAACTGATATTTTTTAAGTAATTAATGAAACTTTTTTTTGAAAATATGAATAAAAATGTTCACAGTGATATCTTCGATTACGGCAATAGTCGCAAGCTCCGTAAATCAATGATGAATGATGGTGAAGTAAAATATGTTATTCGTGATCGTCGGCGACGCGTGTGTTTGTGCTAATGTAACGTTAAATTGTGCCGCAATTGTCCCTTGCCATAACACTGAGCGATGCTGAAACAAAATACATATAACAAAACGACAAGGATTCTCATTCAGCTACTCAACCGAGCGTCTCTAATTTGATTGGCCGCGGTGAAGGGGCAGATAGCATTGAGACAGGTCAGTCCGCCGTGAAAATCGGATGTACCGACCCTGATATCCCTCCGGGGAATGGAAAATTCAGTTATAACACCGAACGTCGTCATGTACTTTTCAGCTGCGGTTTAGTTGTGAATAATACTCGTCACTCCGGCGTTATGGCTGGCTCTCACTCAATTTGGATATATACGTCGCTACATGCTGACGCTGTTGTTACATACGCGAAGCTTTAACATTGTTCCACGTGTGTTTCGGGAATTTAATTAAAATTATTTAAAAAAAAGGGGTAATGTTGCGAGAAGTACAGGACGGTAGTCGGTTTGTTCTCTTGTTAAAATTAAGCCGTCAGAAAATGTTAAATTTTACGAGAATATCGTGGAGTAAAAAATAAGAATTTAACTGCGGAAATATTAATTATAATAAGCTCCACATGAGACTAATGCGAGGTCGGATTTAAAGTCTTTCAGCCATATGGATTTCGTAAGTGAATCACTTTCGTCTCTTATAACTTCGCTGCTTGTCGTTCAGCATTTTCATGAGCAACCACGCGGCCGGAACTAACCGCGTTATCTACCTTTACTTGGTGTTTACACGCGGAACTTTGTTCATCGCCTCATTTACACGGTAACCAAGGATACCACCGTCGCGTACTGCTTTTGCTCTTTCTCTCTATCTCTCTCTATCTCGTGGTCTTTCCATCTTTTTCATTTTATGCTTTTGTCTCCTTTATTCAGTAGTTTCTATTCTGCGCACTCTGCTCTTTATCTATGGGGGAAATATCAGCCGCGGGCGCAGTAGCGTTAAAGGGGAACCAGTTAAATTAATAATTTCGAAATTGCGAAAGAGAAATTGCCACTCGTAGTCCGGGTTCCTTTGTGTAGTTGCAGTTTTCCAGCCGGCAAAACTGCGTCAGCGAGCAAATGGAAATGTGAACCACCGACTTTTGAAAAAATCGATTTGTCCGCACATAAATGGATTCAATTGAGTCACCTGATAGTTTCGTACGAATTGGCATTATCATACTCTTGTTATGTGATTGAATTTCTTGTTGGATCGTGCATATTCGATTATTAAATATTGTAATTACTCTTACTTGATTCAAGTAAAAAAAGTTTGCAAAAATAAATAAAATATTTGAAAATTATTTTTTAAATTATACCTATACAGGTACTAAAGTATTTATTATTCTATTTTTAAATATAAAAATTTTCTTATATGTAAAATCTATTTTTATTTAAATGTTACATTTGCTTCATCTAACTCAAATTTATTTGTATTAAAATTTCACTAAAATAACATGTGCAACATTCTTTCCAAGTATACTACTAATTATCCATATAAATTATTATGAAATATTAGTCGTAATGTTTCAACCCCTTATCAATGTAATTTTTCCATTAACATGGTTTCGCGTAAAGTACGTACATTGATTTGATTAACCTCGTTGATAGCTGTAATTTTCACACACGCGTTGATCTAATGAGAAACGAGGTTGTTTCGGACACTTCGTAACAGGGCACCGACTGTACTGGGAGAGAATCTTAGCGGCACCTGTAATTATGGAGCCCTGTTTCGAAACGAGCCTCGCCTCGTATAGGAATGAGGCCCAACGACGGAGCTTGTTATTGGCACCGTAAACAACACGATTATCTTCTTCCGTGGAACCTGCCAAAAAAAGATTCTATTAATATTTATGACGATCCAAGAGTACGATTCACTTCGACACCCTACGGGGAAGTTAGGTTTGCCAAATTATGCGACGGGATGAGTTATAGGTTGAGGTTGCAACGCCCGATCGTTTGCTATGCTTTCATTGCCATCGGAACATATCCGCTATGCTCATAAATGAGTGATGAAGATGAATGCAGAGTGCATTTATCAATTTTGCGAACGTTGCGTGGCTCGTGCCCGTAAAACATTGGACAAATGAACTCATTCCAAGTTATTGGAGGGAAAAAGTCATTATATATATATATATAAAAAATATATACCTAACATGATTGTAAAAATAGTATCAAATTATAATAATTCATTTGCGTGAGATAGAAAGAAATTTTTTATATTAGATTAAAATAATGTATTAAATTATAGATTTTAAAGTAATGTATTACATGGATTATAGATTTTAAAATAATGTATTAAATTATAGATTTTAATGTAACGTATTAGGTTATAGATTTTAAAGTAATGTAATTTTAATAATTGAAGGAACGAGAATATCGAAGTAAATCTTTCTCTCTCTCTCTCTCTCTCTCTCTCTCTCTCGCTCTCTCTGTTTCTTCTTTAATACAAGGATTTTATACGCAAATATACATATATGAGCATGAAATTTATTCGATGAAATGTAAGCTGCATCATACAATTTCCCGTAAGACCCAAGACAGCGTTTCTCTTTAATGATATTTAATAATGCTACACGTCATCCGGCATCATCGTGAAAAAAAATGACATCAAGGCATCGAGGTCAGCAACGTATCATACATTCATTCGGAACATTTCATCACGAGTCGAGTAACGAGTATTTTTTTTATTGTACCGAGAAATCGCGCATACGGCAGATTCGACATGCAATGCCAATATTTTATTTCGACGTATTGTACAATATTTTTTACATCTGTCACTGGATTTATGTACGATAAGCAGGATCCAATAATCTATCAGGATGGATAGCCGAAAACTCACTGTTATTGATACGATGGCACGTTTTATTCGTTTATACATATGTTCCTCTGTTATAAATTTTAAAACGGCGATGTGTTTACACGGAAGGGGGGGGTGGGTAGTTGTATTTATCTTTGATATATGTATCTCCATGTTTTATGCGCAAATGTAAAAAAAAAAACATTTATGTCCGCGTGTAAATACGTTGGAAAGATGAATTAAACAAAATCTGATTTCCTGAATAATTAGATCGTCGTTAAATTATTGTACACAGCATTCGCGTTGAATATATTTCCAACAGCCAAGAATGAAGTTTAAATAGCGTAGAAAATCGAGTTTATCATTTTGCAAGGTAATAACGTCCTGAACTAAGCGCTAGACAAATTGAAGAATGAGTATATTAATTACGTCATACTCCATTAGGATTTACCGTAGACGCCGTCGCCACATTTTCGCATTACGAGCGAAGTTCTGTAAAAATAGGGGGACATTAAATTTCCTCCGGCGACGAATTCCGGGTTAACATTCTTGGAACGGTCGCTCTAACGAGCTCCACGATAATAAAAGTGAAAGGCGCGATCGCGAGTTTCAACCTCGGTCTCGCCGCGCGCGTTTTCCTTGTCGAGAAAGGGGTTGAAGAAATTGGCAGGAAGAAAAGAAAGAGGGAAGAGGAACGAAAAACAGATGCCGGCGTAACGCGTGATATTCCACTATCTCGGAACGTCTCGCCTTCTCAACATGTTAATTGTATATTTGAGGTGAAGCGATAAATAAGGCGTCGTCGGTAGCTCACCACTCTTGTCCGTGGAGAGTCTTCATTACCAGCTGTAACATATAACTATGGCCCTGCGGAAGCATTTCTGATTCGCGAAGCGAATTATGAAGTGTCGGATACATGTACTGGGTGATCTGTAAAAACTACAAGATGATTGCTCGCCGAACGTGATCGTTCCGCGAAAATTGTGATCAATAATTTCGTCGGCTCGTTCTCTCCCGTTAACTCGCGCGATCCTCGGCTTGAGCGTTCCTTTTATTACATGTAGAATGTGCACAAGGACAAGGACGTTACTTTAGCGAGTCGACTTTCGCGAAGTCGCCGCGGCTAATCGCGTCCAGGCATCTCGGTTGTTCATCGTGCCTCGCAGCGTTCTGGATAAGGGTTTGCACGAAAAGAAAGCGAAATCGCATGTGATCTCAGACACATCGGTTTTGAAGGTGGTCCTCCGTATATATAGGGTGTCTCAGATTCTTAACGTTCGCCTTTACCTACGAGCTCTTTAATTAATTTAGAAAAAATTTTCTCCCAGCAGTAAGATTACTGTTTGCATTTTTAAATTGCAAATAAATAAGAAAAATCTACAAATTTTTGATACGTGGTCAAAATAAGAATGAAAATTGATAACAATATTTTACTTTTTCTTATGTTTAAGGTAAATTTTTACAGAATGTTAATTTAAGATATATTTGCATTTTGCAAAAATATCCAATGGCAAAAAGAGCATCAAATTAAATTTTCTCTGAGAAGAAAAGTACGACTTAATAAAAAGAATTTCGCTTAATTAAAGCTAGCTTAATGGAACATCTTAACATAGCTCAATTTCACATTTAAATTTAATTTTTATAAAGAAAAGTATTGATCTCAAAGCGTTAATTCAAAGACTCGTATGTGAACATTCCTGAAACATACTGTATACGTGTACAGATCGGCCTTCAGGTCTCGAGGTGCGAACCGGTTTCCTCGGCTTGATTTTCGACACAAGCTCCGAATCTCCTTCAACCCCCTGTTTTGATGCGGTTCTTGCGCATCATTTTTGTCTCCCTCATTGGAGCGAGCGAGGCTTTATTCAAGACACGCTGTGGTGGATAGTGATGGTACGCCTTCCCAGTGTCAGATTTTATTTATCTCATGGTGGCTTTTTGTTTCGTGCTAAATACTCCAGCATTTAAGAAGACGGCCTTCCCCGATTTATGGCCGTCGTCGCTGCCTTTAGTTCTGCTTCTTGCGCCTCTTCGTCTTTCTTGAATCCACTCGTGTGTTTTGCGTGGATTCTTCGAGAATACTCGTCTCACGCTTTATTCGCCGTCATCAGTATCTCGTTTACTTTAAAAAATATGTCAATCGTAGGAATATGTCAAACTTAAGGATGTATCCCTGGTAGAAATTTCATGTATTTTTTTAGCAATTACTAAACAGTTACATCAATTTTTGTCTAGTAACTGAGAAGGAAAACTACTTAGGATCCCAATCAGGATGTAACGCTTTACTTGCAGTTACTGCGTACAAAAATTACGTAAAACTGAATCCATTTACTGAATAGAAACACAACAATAATGTTTATTAAATTGATTAATAAGCGAGCCAACTGCTCATGAAATGGACAGTTTTATTGGACTAATAATATTTCATATTTTGTGCATGCTTGCTAATTGTAAAATTTTAAGGTTATGAGAGTCATAAGACAGAAAATCTTTTGTGCATAATATATTTTGTACTAAAAATAGCATAATATAATATATATTATAGACTAAAGATTTTCTGCACTATGACTCTTATAACCTTAATATGTACCTTATTTGTCTTTTGCTTACTTTTAACCCTAACTGTAGTTGTTATTTGTGTCACAAAATTTTGCCCTTATTTCCAAAAATCCTTATTTCCTCTTCCTTTTCCTTGTTCTATGTTTTTCTACGCGTTCACTTATTAAACTTTATACAGAGTTTTAAAATCTTTTAATATATACTCTCCTTTAACTTTTATACACATCATATGATGCGTGCATTATCAACTGAATTAATATATTACAATATCTTGGAAAGAATCAGTCCAAATGTGTATAAGAAACTCAATAAAACTTTACTCAGTTTTTATCCAGTTTCTACGCATTATTTTAACTAGTAATTTAATCTATTAATGCTAGACAATAACTGTGCAGTGTCTACGCAAATTGCACAAATTTTTACCAGGAAAATTGCTTCTCTGAATAAAACTTTATCAAGTTGTTGTCCATTTTCTACTCAGTCAGTATTGATACAACTAATGAGAATACAATAATATTAGATAGAGAGTAACTGGATAGGTGTCTAGAAAAACTGCATATGTTTCTACCAGGGATGCGTCACAACTCAAAGCATTACAAAAATATAAAAATTTTATGCATTGTTCTATTATTACGTCTGACAATGAGTATCCGTGCAAAATTTGAGCATATCGGTTTAATAATCCCTTATTGGAAGTTATTTAATTTTTTATTTGCCTTGATTCTTATGTAAAATCGCTTTTTGTAAGACTTATTTGCAAATTTGCACCGAGCAAATTATGAATTAAATGAAATTTTTTGATATATATATATAATAAAACTCTCTAATAAATATATTTGTCCAAAATTATTTGGATCAATTTACTCGTTTGAAAGTTTACCTAAAACTGGAACAAAATATGGTAATAGCTGTATGAGCCATTAAAAGGCAAATAATAATTTGTTTTTTATAGTTGATTTCAGAGTATATTTACAACAAAATTTTTTGACAGATCTTAGCTGGTATTTGAGTTGATTTTTTGGCTAATACTTTTAGCTGATATTGTACAGCAAAGACATCTTTAAAGAAGCGACATAAAGTCATATTAACATAAAATCTTGAATATGTAATAAAATTGTTGTGCCTGGAAAGAACGATTTTGCTAAGATATCTAAAAATTTAACTAGATACAGATCTGAAAATAATTTTGTTGACTATGAAAATAATTATGTAGAATGCTTAAGCGTTAATGACAATGCTACAAAACGTTTTAACGTTCTAATAAACATTTTGAGCATTTTACATAATTATTAATTGGTGATGATCCGAACAAAATTATTTTCAGATTTATATCTAGCTAAATTTGTAGATACTTCAATAAAGCTATTCTTTCTGTGTAATTCTTATATTTTGGTAAAATTTCATTCCATTCTGTTCCAGATAAATATGGAAGCGGTGACCTCGACTGATTATGATTCCACGAATCTTAGCAGGAATTTTAATCAGTTCGGTTTCAACACCTATAATTACTCGCAATTTGAAGAGAAATACAAGCCGCGGCAAATTTTTAAATATGGCGATGAGTACCTCGAATACGGGCATAAGCTCGGCGCTAACGAGAGATTCGCGCGAACGAAGTACCAGGACGGTTTAAGATTCGATCAACGGTACTCACGCAGCCATTCTCAGCCGGAACGGCAGCATCATTTGTCTCAAGAATCGCGCTCGAAGTCCCAGGATTCCCGCGAGCTCACGTTCTATCAGATAGACCCACCTGTGAAATTGGAAGATCCACGGCAAAATGACAAGTCGCATCAAAAGCTAAAGAAAGAGTTGACTTTTTACGGGATCGATGGATTCCCATCCGGTCAGGAGAGGAGAGATAAGTCTGAGGTGTGCAAGGAGCGTGTCGATAAGAGTATCAAGTCCCACGACAAGTCCCACGTCGATGGTCAAGAGAGATCGCAGATCGCAAAGCACGGCAAACAGAATCATCAGGAGCAGCAGAAGATGTTGATGAACGCGTTAACGTCGGAGTACCACCAGCTGAACCGGTCACAGTCGGATCTCACGGAGTGTCAACTGCCGAATTACTGCGGGCACCGGAATAATCCGTATATCGATCCGCCCAAGTATCGACAGTTCGACAGGCCGCCACGCTATCAGGAGACCCCGCTGAAATCGGAACCGCCACCCAAGTATCACGCTGATCCGCCTAAGTACGCCGAGGTGTCCAGACGGCAGGATGACTTTAAGAGGATCCAGGTAAGCTGTGTAACGTATAGGAAATTCATAGTCCCTTTGTAAAAATATAGGTTACTCCAAGACCTCTTTCTCTTACTGATCGATTATAAATATATTATAAAAATTGAAATAATAAAATAATTATATCGTAAAATTTTATACATTATTTTCATTATGGAATTGTTTGATGAATTTAAATTATACTGTTAGATATCGAACTATTTAATGGTGTGATCGAGAGCGCGTTACTTTGAAACTAACAATAAGCAATTCAATCACAGAAATGGTTTGATTTACATTTTGACATATATGGAAATTAAAAATAACAAAATGTTACTTAACTCAAGAGATTGAGTTATCATTGCTCCTTTGATATCTAACAGTGCTTGATGAAGTAAATTATACTGTTAGGTATATTAAACTCTGTTCATCAAGTAACACATGTTAGATATCAATTAAAGCAATGATAATTCAATCCCTTAATAAAAGGTAGCATTTTGTTACTTCCATGTATCAAAATGTAAATCAATCCTATTTTTGTTATTAATTTCAAAGTAAACAGCTATATTAACATATACACTTGTTAATAATAAGCTAAATTTGAATAAAATTTAATACATTTCTGAGTTAAATTGTATGACTCCATTGTTTTAGTTAAATTAACAACATATTGAGTAGGTACAATGGCGACTTATAGAATTAATAATTAAAAATAATTCAAATTGGGTATAATTTGACACTGTGAACTTAACGGTGTAATGCAGAGTCTAACAACGCGAAGTAAATTTTAGTGTAAATTACGAATAACTGCTTTCTTACAAATAAATTCAATTTTTCTCGAAAAGTTGATTTGGAAGAAACTTAACCGCTCTCGATCGCGCTCTACCATTGGTGCTCCGTTTTCTGACTGGCTCATGTGGCGACGGTCGCGAGTTAACGATGGAACGTGCATGAATCGTAGTACTACACGTCGACTACTATGTTGCGTTATCATTTGGTAGGAGGAGAGAGGCAAACGACAAGGTGGCAGTGGCGGAGGCGGTGGTAGTGGCGGCGGCGGAGGCGGTAATTCCAGCGCAGGAAGGGGGAACACCGGCACTCATGGCGCCGAGACGCCCTCTAATCTGGCCAGTATCACGCCGACCGCGCGAGAAGTAACACGTGCTGTGGTTGGGCGACAACGTTTCTCTCATAAGACGTGTGACGTACGCAGCAATAACAATAACAACAACAACAATAACAACAATAGCAAAGAGAACCTGTTGCAAGAGACCGGAGTTGATAGCGATTCCCGATATCATATTGAATCTCTAAAGGGCCATCATCATTATCATCATCATCATCATCATCATCATCAGCAACACTATCAGACTCATGGAATAGATGGTAGCAACGTTGTTGTTAGTGGGATCGTTAGTAATGTCTTCCCAGACGGTGGTGGCGGTGGCTCGTACGGCGAGGTAACAACGTGCGACAAGTACAAGGGCACCGGGTCGGAGTCAAATCGGGGCGGTAACAGCGACGCAGTTCAAGGTCGCCCAAGCGAGAGATCCATGCTGAAGATTGAGAAAATATCAGGAAAGACCGCTCTGCACGGCGGCAGCGAATTAGCGGTCGGCAAGTGCGGCGCGGAGAGAATGAAGTCGACCACGCAGGAGGTCGGCTACAACAAGCATGAGGTCAGCAAGACCAAGGGTCACGATGTCGGACACGGTTACAAAGTCGAGAATCTGCGTTACTATGGTGAACTGAAGGGTTACGCCGATTTCAAGGCTTACGGTACCGTGGATAAGCAGCCGGCATCCGTGCTGGTGTCCGCGCACGAGAAGTCGCATCTTCTACATGGGCCCACTTCGTGCGAGAAGGGCGACAAGTGTCACGGCAAGGCACCCGCGCCGTCCTCGTCCACGCAGAGCTACAGCCTGGCCAAGATCGGTCAGCAGCAGGCGGAGAAGAGTCATCACAGCGGCGATCATTATTATCATAGATCGTCACATTCAAAGTCGCCAAACATGTATCAGGTGTATCAGGAGACCAAGTATTCGTACAATGTGAGCGGGGTGCCTGGGACGCCGGCGCAGGCCAGCGCAGCCGCGGCCTTCTTCGCAAGGTCAGTGTTCACTCAATCTAACGAATATACGATAGCGCGTCACGATAGCATGCCACAACGCACCTGCTGACGTGAGTGTCCCAGTTATTTTAGCTCTACCTGTATCGCGAACTTCAACGAATATCGTATGTGTTTTGTTTTGTAAAAATAATGATTTAAGAGAAAATCACACGAAGAAAATTATGTTCACGTTAAAATCTTTTTATTTAACTTTATATCACTCTTCGATATTTCGAGAATTGTATTCACGAAAGCTCAGAAGTGAATCACAAATAATAACTGCAAATACAGTTTCGAAGCTTTAATCTTCGTGACATTTGTATTATGTTCTAAATTGTTTTAAGTGTCCATTTAATTTTATATAATCTATTACATTTTTTTCTTTTCTCTCATCCTAGAATGCTATCGTTAAGTGACAAATGTATTGTTATCGATACGTAAACTTTACGTGCACAGAAATAGGTCACGTTTATAATTAATGTAACATAGGTTTTCATGTATTTTAGACTTTTAATGACAAAATATTTATAATTTAGATTATTATAAATACAAGTAAACTAATTAATAATTAAAAGGAAAGAGAGAATGAACACATTACTAATTTAATTTCTTGATGTGGAGTATGTAATCTAATCCTGTGTCTCCTTACTTAAATAAATATATGTTAACACAAAACTATTTAAAAATTAAAATCATTTATCACATTTTTTGTTATATTACTGACCCAGCAGGTCCTGAGAGAGATAACAGATAAAATTTTTAAAAACTTGTTTCCGTTTGTCCTATAGCTTTTAACATGATAGATTGGACCTCTTAATGATAACTAAAGGCATAGGTTAACCTCAATGTGACCTCTCGTTCACTTGTACACAAAATTTACATATCGATATCTAACATTCTAGGGTTAATTTCGATAATTTCATTTATGAAAATTAAAAAATGAATTATATATAATTTTGTAACTTTAACCTTTTCTTAACTTTTGATTTCTGTTCTGAGATTCTTATATCATTAATTTAATTTTAATCTGTTGCATTTTCTTTAAATTTCTCAAAATATTGATGAACATTATCTTTTAAATAAAAATAAGAAAATAATATTGCGTGAACATCCAGTACAAATTTTAAAAGTTTTTAGAACACAAATCCTGAACATTTAGCTGAATATTCTTTTCTCGATCAATTTTGCTTATTTTTAAAGATTATTTTAGCATGTCTACATAACGACGTGCGTCAACGGTTGATGGTTAAAAAATTAGAATGAAAAGGTGAAAATTTTATATTGAAGCGATTTGAACACGCGAAAGTTTATTACGGTCATTATATGATTTTTGTTCGTTCGGAGAAATTGATATTCTCGTCGTATGTCGCGATCGAAGCGATCAATTTACGGGACTATAACTGCATGCACAGATCTCGTATTCCGTTAGCGTGTATCTATGCGTTTAAAAAGTCGAGACATTTTTCATCGTTATCAGGTCTGCTTCTTGGAGCGTGAACGCTCCAATCGAAGCATTGCTCGCGATACGTTAGCAAAAGCATTATTTATTGTACGAATCGATAGCCTGTTTACTCGAGAAATCTGCAAGCTCTAAGCTAGCTCCAATCGAGGACTTTCAAATCTAACATTAATTGACAAAAACTGCAATGCATACGCACCAGTAAACAACAGAGCAAAATCTGAAACGTGTGCAAAAGCTTCCTCTCAACTTGTATTTTCCTCGTGAAAACACCACATCAAACAAGCATCAAATAAGCATTCTATTGTCCCTCACGTTGCCTTCTCATTCATTTTAAGCACATCCCTTCGTGTTTTAACGCAGATAATCACGATTTTGCGAGCGCAACCGACTGTAGAATGACATTCATTTTCAATCCTCGTCGTCTCTTCGTCCCTTGAGTAGGTGCGAAAGCCCAGACTCTTCCAACTTGTTGGTCTTATAAAGCGCATTTTCATCACACCAAACCATCTCCGTAGAGCACGCGTACGGGACCATTCTTCCTGGTTAGGCTCGGGTCTCGAGCTTTGATCTCAGCTCGCATATTTTCAACGTTCCCGTATGAAAGCATACACACAGCTTGCGTGCAGGAGCGTGGAGTACAAGCACGAGCAAGCGTAGATCGCATGTGGCTTGTGTGCGAGGAGAAAGCTCTTTCTCTTTCTAAAGGTTCCGCGGTCACAGCTGTCTTTTCCCCTTAACCTTAGGCGCGACCTCAGCCCTTTAATAACCTTGCTCATAGCTCGTGGATATTGTAAAGCACAATGGCATTCTTGGGGAGGGTCGCCTGCTCGTACATCCCGTCTTCACCTTTCCTTCCCTCTTTCACATAGTTCCTATATGTATGCGTATAAAGCGCGCAAGTACATGTGAGTTATTAGCGGCAGCTAATTACGAACTACTCTTAATAACGACGTGCATCGAGAATCGAAAGTTTTCTGGACAAGATAGTGGGGAAGAGAATGCTCGAGGGAGGTCTCGTCGGTTAGCGTTGGACTTCGGAACGCCAGCAAATTATTCAAAGCGAATGGGACTGCTATTATCCGGATGCTCGGCTATCCATGCATATAATAAGCCCGGGCTTTCAGAGAGCGCAACCGTGGCGGCTTTAGGCTTATGCGAGTTTTAATAGCGTTTCGAGCAGAGCAATGACGCTGGCTAATCATCGCGATATTCAGGGATGCAAGTAGCACGGTCAAATTAAATATGTGGTATATAGATTTGCCCTTTTATCTTGGCTTAACATCTCGCGCTCCCAATTATTCATAATCAAAAGTGAACATTGCACTTGCCGCATTGTCCCCCTTTGATATAGCTGGTAATCAACTTTTGATATATTTTATTATTTTTATTATTTATTTTATTATATATTAACATATTTTTTATTTATTATAAAAATATTTTCCGCTCTATCACAATAATTGTTCACCGTTGTTAAACAAGAAATTGAGAATATTATTAATCCATAACAGAAACACATATTTTTATACTGAAAAAACATATGGATCCTTGGGACTTACTAAAATTTTTTATTATTAGTTTTATTTTCTTTAAGAATTTTTTTTAAGTTATTTAGGTATATATTCTTAATTTATGGTATAAAATTGTTCGAAAAACACAAATGAAATGTTACTGATAGAATTCATTGTTTCTAAATCTTGTTTATAGATATAAGCATGTTTTCGAAATGTTGTAAATACTCAGAATGTATTTTAATCGAAACACTTCCTAAATATTTGCAACATATGTTACATAACACACAGGGAAAAAGATTTCTTTGGATTTAATAAATTTTATTGTATCCAAATAAATTTGCTATTTGGAATGGTCCAAACAAACGAATGTTTGAATCAATAAGTGGGATTGTTTGAATTTAAAACAATGTATAGCTTTGTCTTAAATTTTACATTATTTATTTGAATAGATTAATGTCTATCTTCGCGTGATCAAATTGTACTGCACAAACATAATTGATATAACATATAATGCTGTTCGTTTAATCCTGTTAGATGTATAAGGAGCCATTGTTTTCGTAATTTTGACCAAAAAATTAATGGTTGTTCTAAGAAGACAATTATTCGCATGGACCTCTATTATAACCTCTACGATAACCTCTATCAATATATTTTGCCATTTTCAAACAAATAATTTGTTTCATTGTTTGTATTCATTGTAATCAAATAATATATTATTTGATTGAAAGATATTACTTCAAATAATAATGTTATTTCTGTCAAACAATAGAGGTTTCTCGAATGAAACAACAAAATTTTTATTCAAACAAATATTTCATACAAGCATACGAGTATGTTGTTTCAATAAAACAAATTTTAGTCAAATAAATAGGAATACTAAATTCAAAAAAATCTTTTTCTCTGTGTAGTTACATTGCTAAGTGTGAAATTATATTGATATTATGTTGCTTTTAGTTGATGTTTACTAGGACTTTTACTTTCTTATGCCAGTAATATCACAAATATTGTGGTTACGATCCGTAATGATGTACAGCGTGTGCCATCACAAGTCAGTTAGCCGACTCATCATTAACGTATAATAGGATATAGCGGGCGCTTGAGCGATCGTGCTTCGTGTTCCAATGATGTCAATGCGCTCGTGCCGAGACAGTGGCGCCTGTTCTGCGCATGCTGTCTGTTTAGTACTTTCTTCCTTTTGCTCTTTAACGATACCTTAGAACGGACAGCTACCGTCTCGTATAAGAAGTTGACAAGAATTGAAATTAATCGTGTTCCATTTGTGTATCAATAATCGTTTTTAATTCTTTATATAATCAACAAAATTAATTAGTTCCTTATAATCAACAAAATTAATTATTTTTATTTATTAATCTAATATAATTCATGCTCTATTATTATTATTATTGTTATTATTATTATTGTTATGTTAGTATTAATTTGATTTTTGGACACGTTAAAATGCAAACTTAACATTGATAGAGCAAAATCATTTTTTTTTTCACAACTAGCATTCTTTATCACTTTCAAATTTGTTAATATAAAAAATTAGTCCAGTATTGTGATATCAATGTAAAAATAAAAGAACGTACGGGATATTCCGTCGAATCAACGAACATTTATAAATCTGGTTGCTAAACTCATATATTTTACTTGATGTTTCTAAAATGATCAATCACTTCGTTTTAACCATTTTCTCGCTTTCCAAATCAGATGTAAATTTTGTTTTGTGAGCAAACGTGGTGCAAAGTTGCCAAGAGTGGCTACGCCTTTTTTCCCAAATTTCCTCGCAGTCGAACTCCGATAGAGGTCTATTTCCCGATGGGCTCCGCTGTAGTCCCTCGTAAAGTTGAAATTTCAAAACTTTCACATTGGAGCTACCTCTACGAAGCACGGACACATGGTAAATAAAATTGACCTAGGTTGCACGTTCTCTGGTATTGACAGAGAGGAGAAAGAAAGAGCATCGGGCGAAGAAGAGAAGTGAAGAACGCGAAAGGATAAGGTGAAACTGAAGGCGGTGGGCCAAGTCTGCCAGTATTGTTGGCCGTCGTGATTTTATTGCCCCTTATATTGCCTCCGCGATACTCTCCTTCTTCTCTTGCGCACCACGTTCATTTTCCTCTCTTCATCTCACTTTAAGTCCGCCACTGTCTCTCACTTCCGATCTCACGCCCCCGGGATCGCGAAAGCGATTTTTACGAGGCAGCTCGTCTCGCGTCTCCCGAGATGCAACCTGCCCGCCATTCCTGAAAATTGCAATCTCAAGGATCGCGATATAGTCGGAATTGCTCGTCGTAATCGAGGAACGAGAAATGATATCGGGCAGAGATGCGGATCCGATCGCAACAGTAATTCAAAAATATCTAAGCATTAAATGCGCGCCTTAAGGTGACCCTACACAATTAATAATACTGATCAGTAATATTGAATCAGTAATATTGACAGAGAGAGAGAGTATGCATCAATATTTTCAGTATTTTTACAATCTTACACGGTCAGTATTATTTCACATCACAATATATACACATCAATATATTTCACATCAGTTTTACGTACATTATCTATTGCACTGTGACATGGATCCTAATAAAGCGGTACTGATGCTTGAGAATCAAAATCCAGATCACGATTAATATTCTACGTCAATCCATCAACATTAACACACACGATTAGTAATATTATCAGTATTAAATACTGATAATATTATACTGTTGTTATTTAATACTGACAGTATTATGGACCGTGTAGAATCACCTTTAGGCTGTCTTACGCCGTTGCTTTTTGTATCGCCTTTTATAAAGGTATTTTATTTGTCTTTAGTACGACTGTACAGTCGAAATATTATCATAGAAATCTTACACACCTAACTGGCTATTTGAACGAGCGAATGAGATTTTACTTATTCATAAAACATTGAAAAAATGAGAGATCATGGCATCGCGGAAAACAACGAAAGTATCTTCGGATTTTTCTCCGAACAAGATGCATGTGCGCGCACTTTATCCTATACATATTTATAGGATAAAGGATTTTGTCTTCGCTCTTCGAGGTTTGGCGTGGGCAACGATAGTACGCTGGTATCCTATTAGACGTACTCGGATAACCCTTAATTAGGCAGATGGGATGCGAGGAACGAAACGTAAATACGCGCTTGCACACATATTGCTCGTGGAAACGTGTATCCTATTTAATTTGAAAGCCGAGGAAAGATCATTATCTCGTTATGTGCACGGTATATCGCGCTTGTAAGCAGCGATAATTATTAGTGTGAGTATAAGAAACTATGTGCTGCGTGAAATTACTCAATAGGATACAAATCTATTGACATAAAAGTTACAACAAAGAGAGTGTAAAGTTATATACCACCAAATAAAACCAATATAGACAATATCTTTGAAGAAACTTTTAATTCTCTTAGTGAATATTTTGTTTCTTACAAGAGAAAGTTATTATGTTTAGAAAATTATTGTTATATATATTATATATATGTACAAGTGTGTATGTGTGTGTGTGTGTGTGTATAAGGTATCTGAAATGTATCACATTTCTGTTTACCCAATCTTCAAATTGCATAATAATGCTGACTGCATTGTCTGATTTGTGTAATCTCGTATGTTTTTTTGACGTCAAATGTACAAATCGCAAATAATTCTTAGGACTGTTTGCCTGTCTCGATAAGCAGTCGAAGTTCGTGAAATGACTCGTTATAATAATCGATAACGAGTCTACGGACGACCCAGAACACATCCTGTGGGTCACCGGTGATCCCCCGGACTCTTCGTTCAACAGGTAGTGCTCTCTTGTAGCCCGAGTTTGCCGGCGACCCAGCCCTCTCCATTATATTCATATCATGTAAATGCGCCCTACCGCGCTTCGGTCGGCTCCTATTTTCCACCCTTGTGCCAAGCCAGACGTAAAGCTGTAAAGGGAGAGAGAGGAAGGGAAAGAAAAAGTCAAGAGAGAGAGAGAGAGAGAGAGAGAGATGAGTTTGAAAGAAAGAAAGATAGGAAATGTCATCTCCTACTTTACATTTATTCTAATAGGATAATATCAGCTGTCTTGGCATCCGGACATGGCGCCTCGTTTGTCGTAATAATTCTTGGTCATATCCCTGTTGCAATACCATTCGATTATCTTCGTCGTCGACGATTTGCTCTCTCATCTCTTTTCGCCATGCTCGCTTTTTGCAGAACGTTCGCGCGTTGTAATTGAAGAGGCAAGTGGATGGTGTATTACATTAATGATCTCTGCCGGTACATTTATGGCTTATCGGATCTAAAAATTAATCGATAGTCGCAACATGATCAGTGAACTAATTCTCCGATCTAATTTTTCACACCATAGAGGCAATTAAAATTATTTAAAACGACGTGCTATCTTTATACGTTAGTTAATTATTGAGTGTGATTATATAGTAGAAACTCTCTCTTTAAGCCTTTTAATACAAAATGTTTCTCTCTTTTATTTTCCTCATTGATTTTTATTTTCCTCATAATTTTAAATATTTAGCAACTTCGTTGTGATTTTTTCATCCTGATTGCGTTAATATCTTTATATTCTTCTTTGTATGTATTAGCGGTGTCTATGCTTATAGTGTATTATCTTTCTCCACCTTCTTATGTGGACCTACCCTATTATGTAGAATTCTGGGAGGATTTTAGTTCAGTACGTAAGCAGTATATATATATATATATATATATATACACGTTGTTTATGTACGTGTATGTATGTACATACATATAAACGCATATACAATACACATTATACATTAATCACAAGAGATACGTCACAACTGTTTGGAACCGATTTGATTCTACTTAAAATATATTATCAAACACAAAAGTCTATAAGAGATACGTATTTTTTATACGTATTTATTTTAAGATTTCAAAAGTGAATCAACCTCTCAAAACTAACGCTTATATTTGATTCTAAGCAATTTTTGAAACGATTAGATGCATATAAAAATGTTTTAGGCAACTTTTACGGTTTTTTTAATATATTTTATAACTAGATATGTATTTTCCAAGAATATTTTTCAAAATTTATTATTTTTATTCTATAAATAAAAATTAAAGACAGTTTTAAGCCAAATTCGTCCATATATATTGTAAAAGATATTTTATAATTTACAAAATTAATTTATTCTACAAGTATTTTTAAAAATATTAGATTTTTTGAAAATCTAAATATAATATATTATATAATTATAAATTATATGAAAAACAATAAAAAATTTGTTTAAATTAAAACATTTTTTATACGTATATCTTATCATTCCATCGATAATTAATTGTTTTATTCTTTGCCAGATTCTCATGTTTTTTTCTTTCTTATCCTTTCCTCTATTATAAATAAAAGAAAGAGTGGAGAACTTGAAATATATATTATATATCTCCCTTACTCTCTTTTTTCTCTTTTTCATCTACATCTCTTCGTCTTTTCCATTTACATCTCGATAAATGTACACACTAACTTGTCACGCGCATCGCCATCATCAGCGTCATCGTGTGGGTGTCATGCACTTAATCAAATCTTTTTTTATATCGCGTCTACTAACACACACATTAACGCATCGACTATTAAACATGAAATATGCACATCTACCATTTTTAATCATATACTGCTAAAATGATCTTTCTGTGATTGGTAATAAACATTAAATGAAACAGTTTAAGTTGAAAGGATGAATATGCATTCTTTTTTATATTATTTCTACATCTCGCCGAAGACAGACCAATTTATTTTCGATTGTAACGATGTACCTTGCATATAGTAATCAATAGTGAGTAATCAACTGATTAAAAAGCCAAGGAGAATAATTTAACGACAGAATAAAAAGATTTTTAATGTCAGCAAACTTCAATTTTTCCAGTTATCTGCTCTGATTATTGATTACCTTCTTAATCACTTATAATTGATAGTTTTCAGTCCTTTTATATATATATATATATATATTATGATACAATCGATTTAAATTTACGACATATCTAATTGAATTTTTTAAAAGCTTATTGCTCTCTATACATAATATTTCAATGAAAATAAATTGTGTAAAGAATTGGAATTTGAATTGACATAATTTCTTTTTAAGTTCAACGTCTTCGAATTAAATTTTCTGTAACATTAAAATTAGTTTTTGCGAATATTGTAATTGTTCACGATATTGAAAGTCGTTTCGATCTTTCATCGGTTTCTCAACTCTTATCGTGTCATCAGACATTCTTTCTGTGATTTAAAAAGCATTTTCATCATCTTCGTTACAAAGTAAAGGTATTAATGACATTAAATGTGCGCACTCTAAGAGTCGTTAAGAAGCTGCGTGCACGAGTCCACGAGACGTCATGTCACCGCCGACTCTTTTTCGGTGTTCCGATTGAGACCTCGATTTCGCCAACTAGAGGTGAAATGCTCGCATTACATCGATT
This sequence comes from Mycetomoellerius zeteki, assembly GCF_001594055.1. Taxonomy (NCBI): domain Eukaryota; kingdom Metazoa; phylum Arthropoda; class Insecta; order Hymenoptera; family Formicidae; genus Mycetomoellerius; species Mycetomoellerius zeteki. The sequence continues at coordinate 147,469 of NW_017257952.1, forward strand.
AACCGGCGGCGTCTTAACGAGTTTCACGGCCGATTATTAAAAACCGATAGCTCGTTGAGAAGACTGGTTCACGTATCAAGCACGTTCATGTGGGAAGCCGCAGTTTGTAATTACCCTGCCGGACGTGCGCGTACATAAGCCAATGTACAGGCAATTATGTCACACTTCGATCTCGATATTACTTTTCAATTTAATATCGACGACGCCTATGGATGTACCCGGCTACTTTGACGCTCCGGCCATATATCAGGCTTTTTTGCACTGCGTGCCAATTAATGTATCTGCGTGTGTGCGGACGATCATGATTAGCGGTTAATGTGTCACATTGCGGATATTGAAATCGCACTTCAGACGACGGATGCAAAAAAAGCGAACACATCATTTGCGAGTGCAACCATATTATTACATCGTAAAAAAAAGCGCGCTTCGTTTTATTACAGTTTTATCAATGTGTCGAAATACAGATGCTTATTGTAACATATTAAATAAATAGATATATTTGTTTTGTCTCTGGAAAGTGTGACGAAATATCAGGAAGCTGATGAACTTTTTATAGATCAAGTCTAAAACACTTGATTGATGATATAAGATTCGATTTTGGACAACATTTCGAATATCAATACTTCCTTGTTTATTCGGTATTACTATCTTATTATTATAATGTCAGAAGCAAAAAAATACAATAAAAATTCTTACAATTATAATTGAAATATTTTTTATAAAATTTTTGCAATCGATAGACTAGACTGATAAGATATACCAAAAATTATCTTCTTGTTTCAGGAAAAAATTAAATCATATTATTAATTTGACATTTTGTCACAACTATGAACATAGCTTATTTTGTTTTTGGTTAATAATTCATTTTCAGATATGTGGTAATTTAATAATTAACGAAACAAAAGGAAAGTTTTTGGTTTAGTTTATAAGAGCTCTATCATTTGTACCTAAGTGTTGTTTTATTGAAATATATTTCCATATTAATATATTTTTCAAGAGTTTTTTTCTCGCTTCTAACGTCACAATTTGAGATAGTTGTGATGGTTGAATAGGAATCTAAATACTTTGGAGATTCAATCTTTTTTTATACTGCTCTTCCTCCTTAAAAATTGTACGATGTTATATACGAAGTGAAGAAATGTGCGTACGATCGATCAAGTGGCCTGACGCAATTCAAACGGCTTTACAGTACCGTTGTACCGGGAGATTTTCGTACGCGCGCGTGAGATCTCGTACCTGTCCGAGAATATCGGGGGCGCGTGAGCGTCATTAGTTATCCAGCATTATGGCCGAGGAACGATTCGAATCAATTTGGAGGTTCGTAACCCCGGCTGCGGGGGGTCTATGGCCGCTTCATATATCACCGTGGCCAGTGGTCGAAAGGCGGCGGGCAAACGTAGGGAGGAATTCTCTCTCAGATTTCGGTCGTTACGTGTCGTAAAAAAAAAAGAGAATATTACGCGCGACCATGTCTTTTTATCGGCTCAATTATATCGCGTGCGATATATTATACCGTCGAATATGCGATGAGACATTCATGTTTTATATCCGGTCTTTCGATGTCGTCGTGACCAAGTCGTCGTGATATCGCATCAAGTATTGTGTCGCAGATGCCGGAAATCGATCAGAAGGACGAACGTGCGACGCCGGAATGTTAGACAATTTTTCGCGCGAATAGCTCTGCAAACATGAATATCTTATACCTGATTTGTTATAGTGTTATACCGTCGAAAAGATGTACAGTGATAGATCGGTGTACCGCGTGACGGAATAAAGGCAAGCGTAAATTTCAAAATTTGACTGCAAAGTTACTAATAATTTACGTGTAATAAATTTTTCAATTTTCATGTGATGGTAATAAAATTATTTATTTGAGATACGAGCGAAGCGGAGATAGAAGTTTCTTACTTTAGAAGAAGCAATGCTGCAAAAAATTTTGATATTTTAGCAATCAGTTTGAGCGTTCTATATAATTATCTTGAGTCTAATAAAATTTATTTTTAGATTTATATTTATAGCTAAATTTTTAGATAGTATTTTAGCAAAACTGTTCTTTTCATGAACCATTTCGAGCTCCTCTATATGCTTTATGATTTTTTGACTCGACGTCACTGGCGTTTAATTTAATTCTGCCGTTACAGCTGCTGCCGTGGCGAGGGACCACGTACGACTATTTCATACTCTTTCCTCTCGCCGGCATTTTGTCACGCGAGTAACAATCGATAAACAAATATAAACGAGCGGGAGCGCCGGCGGGTACATGGTTGTCAGCGAAACGCACGAGCGGTTCTAGGCTAGAAAATAAAAAATATATATCGCGTTCCATATCGCGCGCGCGAACGCGCGAAGAGTCGTTGCGCGTAGAACTTTTAATTTGCAAAAAGCACAATGCCGAACATAGTTTCGATGACTCGTATTTCTAGACAAATGTGCCCGCCAGCATTCCGACGAGTTGTTTTTTGTAACTTGCACTGTTATTTGTTTGCTTTACAGTAGTTTGCAAACAAGCTCCTCTGCGTTTCTGTTTTTCACTCGTTCCTTGGTATTCTCCAATAAATGTTTATAAATGGAACAGCTACGCTCTATCGATCTCATAAAGATTGGTTTTGTACTTACCTTAGGAAATAATCGAATATGACTGAAATTTTGGTAAATTTTGATATTTTACAACATTAACTACTTTTTTGAATTTCATCGATCGATCCAGTGAAACAAATATTTTCCATTGATGCAGCTTCAGCTCATATTTAATTGATTCGCATCTACTGTATGCTGAGAATAAAACGCCCGTATCTGTGTGTGAACAGGGGGGTTTGTAAAAAGAATCTCGTAAAATATCAAGCGATGCCATTAATAACACGAGACGAGAAATGCTTTGTGGCCGCAAACAGTCAGTTTCAACGATTCGCCGCATCGAGTGTTTATATTTTATGCATGTTCGTTTTTTTACGCACGCAGCATTTACGATGGATATTTTATAATATAGCGTCGGGAATTTGAGTTTTTCCTCTCGGAACAGTCATCACGAAATATTATCAAATTTTAAAAATATTCAGGATGATCCGATCGCGCGTAATAGAACCAATTTCTAAATTGCGCAAATTTGCGAAATATTCATATTAAAAAATATATCCTATAATATAGATATAAATAGATAGAGAAAGAGAAAGAAACGTAAAATATAATTTGTGTAAAAAATATAGATATATGCATATGTTTTATAAATAAAGTTATAACAATTAGTATGGCAGAGTTTAATTATAAATATCATTTATCTTGTACAATTTAGAATTAATAAAACATATGTAGGTAAATAAATAATTATTTCATTTTTTCTCGAATGATCTTTGATAAACAAAATTTAGTAATAAACATTTGCCGATTTCGACCGTATTTTACCGAAAATTATGGCGTGGGATGGTATATAAATATCTTGAACAGTTACAACAAAATCTATTAACAAAACATTTTTTAGATAAAATTTTTAGCTAATAAAAATGTAGATAGTTATATAAATATTTTATATTTCATTTATATTTTTTCTTCACATCGAATAGGATCTTCGGTGAATAAGGTTTAGTATTAAACGTTTACCGATTTCGATTGTATTTAACAATAATTATGGCATTAAATAAAGGTGTGAACACGAAGCATAACACTCAACAACGTCCAACGAGCCTCGTACGAATTCTCAATGAACCACGTAAATAATAACTGGAATACCGGAATAATTAGCAGAATAATTAATCACAGTTAATTCAGCGTGAATCATGTAAACTCTCTCCTTCTGCTCCACCGATTACCATAGCGAATTACTGTCGCATCTAAAAATAAACGTATGTTCCAGCAACAGTAACGTATTCGGTGGCAACGATTTTTTATCGCTTTACGACACGATCAGTTTCGTCGTTTTTCTCTCGATCTGGAACACCGGGATCGCGTAATGGATGACGATAAAATGCGTCATACGGGCTCGCGCACCGATAATCGCCACGACAAAATAACGAACAGCTCAATTAGACGCATCGTAAAATGCAAATGTATGCGCGTGCCGCTTCCGAACGTGCTAGGCAAGCTTTTCTTGTGCACGTGTGCGTGTGTGCGCGACTGCGTCTCGACCGTGCGCGCACGCGGATACGAGGAGCATAAGTAGAAAAGTCGTCCGTCCGGAACCGAACGGACGTAATAACTTTAATTGTTAATTAACGCTAGCTTTGCGTTGGCCGCCCCGTGGAACCGTCGAATATTACCCTCAACCGACTCTTTGTTCTTTGTCTTCGAAACTCTTTGCAGATTCGAATGCTCTCTTCTAAACACTCGACTGCGTTTCGTCGCGAGATAATTAATACCGTTGAATTTAAATTACACCAGCCCCACAATATATACGTTTATGGCGGAGAGAGATGTTCGTATTTTTAATTAGTGCAACTCCACTCATCGTATATAAGATACGACATGTCGTGTATTTTTAATATGATTCGCACAACTCGTCTGCGTATTTGTATTCCGCGTTTTTGTCTAATTTTACGTGTCATTAAGTCCGTATTAAGTTATTTATTGAGATTGAGAGAAAATATTATGAACTTAAATTTAAAATCCTATCAATCAGATTTAATTTTAATTTATTTGTTCTAATTAATTTTATTTAATTTTAATCTTAACTTTTCAAATCTCAATTTCCAAGTCTGATACGCGCTTCATGCGAGACATTTTTTTGTTCGAGACTCATTGAGCGAGCGCAAAATTTTGCTCGACCTCTTCGGCACGTACTTAAAAGGGTTTCCTCTTAACGAGAGAAGAAGTTAGTGAGTACTAAGCAGCTCTCTCCTTATTGTCGTGTTGTCACGAAATAATCATTTTTTGTTACTGTTCTTCTCGAGATTATAAGAGCACGCTTAATATTGCCATTTTCTTCCTAGCCAACCAGTCTGTTGTCATTTAATAATAAAAAGAAAGGAGCTTCTTAATCTTTATTGTTGGCTAAATATTCTCTATGATAAATTGAAGTTTTACATTATAAAACATGTAATTTATAAATGAAATTCGTTACAGTCTTTTATCTTTAACATTAAAATTTATCGCGTCTGACTGACATGAATCAGTGACAATATGCAATAAATTAGTAACGATCTTTTGTTTGTAATCTTTTCTTTGTCGCAATTTGCTGCCATGAATGAATATCGATTCGTAATCGATCGCATGCATTGACGTATTACAGTGTAAGCTGGAATGTAAGAAGCTATCGCATAAATAGGATTTGTCAAATGGTCCGATGTGAAAAGAGCCGATCATGCAGGACTTCTGCAACGGCGGCTCTTTGTGCGAACTCAATAGTCCATTCATCATTCTGGCTACTCGATCAACGCCTAACACGCGCTATTTTCATGAAGAAAATGGCGAAGAGTGCGGATTACGTTGCCTCAGACTTTCTGCAACGTTAACTTATCACTTGAGTTAATAACGTATCTTAGAATATATGCAAATATAAAATAAAAATACGTTGGAATGGATATGTTAGAATTATATAATTGTATTTATTGTACGTGTGGAATTTAGTGAACCAAAAGAACAATAATTTTGTTGAAAACATTACATATCTAACATTCAATACTAAAAGATCTACATTTTGTTTCACTCCAACGCTTATCATCAAATCTGACAATTTGATGATTACGTTGACCGGTTTGAGTGTTAAAACTGTATCTGTCATCGCATTGAGTTTATCAATTTGAAAATTCGATAAACATGTAAAATTACAATGCAACATTTTGTCGAGAACCTTTTTAACTACATATTGACCAGATCCACAATCAAGATATGTTGTTTTACATTATATTTATACTAATTGTTGTCAATGTATGATATTGATAAGGAAGAGTCGAAAAACGAAGAGTCGAAACGTATATCAGATTTGTTAAAATTCTGTAATAAATGAATTTTTACACACTTTTTGTATTGGCTCTAATAGGCATTTTATATTTATTTAATTTTGTTGAAGATTATTTGAAAGTGCACTATCTGAGAGAAAAGTATTTGGTATTTTTGAGTAGAACTGTATGACAAAATAATAATGGTTAGGAGCTCAATTTTTATAATTACTACTATTGTGATATTAGTAATAATAATTATATTTCTAATTATTATTATGCATTAGCAATAGATTACGACACGGCGAAAACTCGTAAACCTTTTGGCACATCTAAAGAAAATACCCGTGAAAGCCTCAAAAGTATTATTAGAAGAATTATATTTATAGTTTTATCAAAAAAATATAAAATTAGCATCGAAAATTATAGTTAAGTTGCTACAAATTATAGTTAAATCATTATAATTGCTTTTCATTGTTTTTTCAATGTGATGCCAAGACAATTGGGGTATTTTTCAAATATTATGTCAATTATATTATTTTTAGCTCTTAATTTGTTCTAACTTTAATTAAAGCCTGAGATCGGTTGTTTGGCTGTTTTCAGAAACGTAATAGAATGATCCAGTTTAATCTTTGCGCGAAACAAAATTCGCACTCTTTCTCTACACTGATACTTTTTTACTCGCACTGTATGAAAGAACGTCGCGATTTCTTTTCTCCGAATCTCTCGTAACTTTAATGATAGTACGAGATAGAAAATACTAAGAAAGAAGCTCGTAACAAAAGATAGACTGACTTGTCTTCAGCGATTCTCGTCACATTCGAAGCTCCTTCACAACTCACTTTGTTTTCGAAATTGCTTTCATTTTGATGATAGCAAAAGTTTGAGCAACGCTAATGGTACATTTTAGATAGTCTCACGATTTTATTAGATTTTCTTACGATTATCCAAAACCGCTAATTCAGAAAAATAGACTAACTAGACTTTACATACATTAATTTCATTAATCTATTTCTTTCTAAAGTGAATATAGTTTTTTTTGTAATGATTTATCTTCTTTTATTTACTTGTAAATCGTTTTAGTGTCATAAATATTAAATTTAGATTCATAAGAATTTACATATCAGAATCCAAAAGTATAATTATACAACAGAGATTATGTTTCAACGATTGGCTAGAACGGTTTGTGTCGAAGAAGTATCAGAAACTTCCGGAAGTATCGAAGTCGGCCGGCCGGGCGTATTAAGATCGCATTTGGCGTCGGATCGCTATATCCTGATGGATCGCTTGTCGATTACGTGGTCTAATCCGAGCTCGCATAACTACGACAACCCGGATTCGCTGCGGGGAAATAATTTGTCATTCCGATCTCGTTCGTGATCCTCCACCTAAGATTTCGGCGATCGACTCGGCACATCGTAAACATTCGCTTTTCGTGCCTCGCGATACAGCGATATATCTTCCTCATGGCTACACCATATCGTGCCCGTCACTACATTACGCCGGAGGTATACTATCTTGTAAATAAAATGGATATGAAAAAACAAATACTGAATAAAAATCGCACGACACAATATGTCGCGCATGGATGATGGATCACGCGGCCCTTTTCAGTCGTTTTCTTGGGAACTTGATATCCAATATCACGTTCCTAAAGACTCATTTTCACGTGCCAGCGCGTTAAACTTTTGTCGTGACATCGGACCTATAGATATATATTGTTACGAACCTGAGTCTCTGATCTTCGCGTTACTAAAAGAAATATGGTCAATTCTATACGACAGCTCATAGATCATCTAAACTTTGTAAACGGCACAAGGATGTAAGGCTCATCTTTACCGCGTTCTCAGTCATTGCAATTTACATAGTGCCAAAGTGTTTTAGCGAATTATGTTTTTTGATATATCCACACGGAAAAAAACAGTATGGTTGGTCTACATAGAAATCTGGTGATGCCAATCAGATTAAATAGTAAAATATGGAGCAATTATTTATGTGGTTGCTTGAATTATAATATAATGGTTAGGTTAGGTTATGTTGCAGCAATGACGGCATTTCACATATACATATTTTTAATTGTAAGCGTGGTGAGTCGCTTTTGCTTTTTGAAATTATAACTTAATTTATAGCATGATGTAACAAGAAATTAATTCTTAATAATAATAATTTAATTCTTATTACATCATGCTTTATAATGTCACGATTAACGCAACTATACGGATATATAACTTATCTATAGTAAATGATCCCTCAATCAAGTTTTGGTTATCACAATCAGATCGCGCCTAACTACATTGATATAGTTGACACATTAAAGTAAATAAATCGTATCAATCATACACATTCCTATCACATAAAAATAACTAGAATGATATTTCTGTATTGCTCACAACTAAATATTTTTAGTTATGTGAACTATATCTTTTTTTTCCGTGCACATAATAGAAAGAAACGATCGCATCATTAGTCGAGTGTTTTATATAACCCTCTATATAATTGACACTAAAATCTGTAACACAGTTACTAATGTTGAGTCTATAAGATTCATTTAATTTTAATTTATATTAAATTAAATTATTTAATATTTAAAAAAATGATTATTTAATTCAATAAAAATTAATTTCATAAAATCATAATGATATAACATATTATGTCATTTTAATTTCATAAAATTAAAATGACATAATATATAAGAAAAAGAGAATGAATATTAACAATAAGTATTTTAATATGAATTAATATATTTAATCTAAATTTAATTTAATTTAATTTAATTTACTTTAATCTAAATTTGCAGATGTAACATGAAACAAATTGAATTGCTTGATATTCTTTTTATAAATCATTGTTTGATATTCTTATTATAAATCTTTTAAAAAGATTTATAATTAAATAAGTCCACAATAAACCGACCGTTTACTCCGGAAGATTAAAGAAATGTTCACTCGTGTTTATTCGTATATTTATTTGAACTTTGGACGTATGGCATTGATATTCATACGCTCCATTAATTTGCGTGCATGCATGCGTGCATACGTGCGTGCAGGCATACATATAAGCATGCGTGCATTTCGTTCCCGTTTCGATGCGTCTCGTGCATCGAGAGATGTCGACTCTCGATACCGCAATATTATACATGTACGCGGACGGCCACGAAAGCGCTGTGGCCGTTTCCGAATGCAGAATGCAACTGCCGCACGTGTGTCGACTAAGATCTCGAAGTTCGGCTACCCGGAAGGATAACTCGCCCTTTGAGATCTGCTCACAGAGAGGGTCGTGTCTCTTGTTTTCTTCAATATTCTTGAAAGTTGCGCGTGTGAAAAGGACAAACAGCTCGAGCCGACGTGTGATTAAGTTTAATTTTGAGAAAACGTCGAATCAACTTTCTCGCGGAAGTTTGTTACTCCCTTCGCTCGCAGACATGTTTGGAAGTTGCGAAGTATATTCTTTTTGTTCAGCTGAACATCGCCTCGCTTGTTATCTTTTCGAAATTTGCTAAACTAAGTTTCCGCGGGTTATCTTTTCATTTTTAAGCATATGTATTATCTTTTCATGATATTACTAGACGGATTCGCTGAATTTTAAAAGTTTTGAATAAATATATTTCTAAAAAAGTTTTTTTCTTCTATATTGAAGAATAACTTGCGTCAGTTTATTTTCGTGATATTCGCATGAATTGATAAAATTTACATAAAAATATCATTACATGGAAAGAATGAATTTTGCTGGAATATCTAAAAATTTAACTAGTTATAGATCTGCAAAAACAAAGATCCGCTTTCATCTTCATTTCTTCATTTCTTCGCTCATTAATATTTATGGTATGTTATTCACGTATCAGTTGATTTTCTATTTATTATTGTTTATTTGTGTATGTTAGAGTTATTGTAATATTATTACGTTGATATTAAATAGCATGAAAAAGTTATTATATACAGGGTGTTTCCAAATTAAATCGCAAAACTTCGGGAGCGTGTAGAGGAGTAAAAAACTAAGAAAAAAAGTCCTATAGACATATGCTCGTTTTTGCTCCGTTTCAGAGAAATCGAAAAAAAATGTTTACATTTCTTGCCATATCTAGCACCGACATATTTGATTACATTTTCCACTTTCTGTTATGAATTTGTCAGTCGCTCTTTGAAAGCCTTTAACAGTAGATGAATTTTGTCTTTTGCAATATGCCGCGTACGTATTCTAATAGTGAATATGCTGATATGGTTTTTGTATACGGTTTCTGCAACGGTAATGCTTTAAAGGCGGTGCGAGAATATGCACGACGATTTCCAAACAGAAGAGTGCCAAACCGAAGAGTGTTTATGTTGACATTTAATAGATTGCGAGAGACTGGATCATTTTCAATTCGACAAGAAAACAACCGATTTCAAGCAGCGTTACGAAGAGATTTGCAGGCAGGGAAAAAAAACCATATCAGCATATTCACTATTAGAATACGTACGCGGCATATTGCAAAAGACAAAATTCATCTACTGTTAAAGGCTTTCAAAGAGCGACTGACAAATTCATAACAGAAAGTGGAAAATGTAATCAAATATGTCGGTGTTAGATATGGCAAGAAATGTAAACATTTTTTTTCGATTTCTCTGAAACGGAGCAAAAAGGAGCATATGTCTATAGGACTTTTTTTCTTAGTTTTTTACTCCTCTACACGCTCCCGAAGTTTTGCCATTTAATTTGGAAACACCCTATATATATATAATTAGATTATGATTCTCTTCTGGGCAAAAGCATTATCTATGTAATGATAGACATACTTCTTATGTGTCCATAAGCACGTGTGTTACGGTAAGAAGAACCATGTAAATGCTTCCGGATCGGGATCAAGAAATCGCGTATTCTCATGCACGCACGTATCTTCCCTCGAGTGCTATTAAAGTCGATGATTCGCCAATTAGAAATCTTACATATAATCAGCGGCATACGAGGCAAGGCAACCGCAACATACGTGCCGCCGCTGATACTACTGTTACTACTGCCATTATGTCCCGCTACCACTATTACTCGGCTCGTTATTTCGATAGTCAGCCTGCTTCTCTTCTTCGTCTCGTTCGAGTACCCGCATCCACTTTGCATCTCGAGCATATATTGCATTCTATGCGTATCAAAGAAAGACGCATCGCTCGCAACCCAATAGTCCGCATATGACAACTTAATCAAAAAGATTGTTTATTAGCTTCTTAAAACAGCTTTAAAATATCAAAATAAAATTATTTTTCTTTTCTATCACTGATATATAGCGATTCAGAAGTTTTCAAGTGATTCCAAAACATTCATTCATTTGAATTAAAGAGTTAAAAAAAATTCAGTATACACTTTTTAAATCATAGCAAAATTATTGTTTTAATTAATAATTGGACTATTTTTTAAAAAAACTTTTAATGTGTATAATAGTGGTGCTCTTTTAAATCTTAGTTTCTTTTTTTTAACGACTTAATTTGAAAGTAAAAAAATATACATTAAAAATAACGATGGATGTATTAGATTGGCATTTTAGGACAATTTAGTTTAATGGATTTGGATATAAGAGACACATTTAGGTTAATGGACATTAATTTAACGTAATTTAGCTTAGCCCCTATGATCCTCTGTGTAACTTTCATTTCTTTTTTTTTTCGGAATTATAATTGCAACTGTGTATTACATTTCTGCAGTGTATGACTTATTCGTTAGCCTTTTAATCATTATTTTCTATTGTTTACTTCATACAAATTGTTATATTTATTTTTGAGCTTTACTACAAAACTTTAAAATTTTATCTTAACTATTCTATCCAGAGAAAAATAGAGTACCTAGCAGTGCGATACCTTTTTGTGCGATACATTGAATCTAGTTCGCTGCTGTACGTTTCGCAATTCTAACAGAACATCGAAATTTTTTCCCATTCACATAAAACGTCACGTTTCCACATAACAATGATGTCAAACGAAAAATGATTAGCAGTGAGTAAAAAAACAAGAATCAAGTGTATGCCAACGAAGAAGAGAGAGAGAGAGAGAGAGAGAGAGAGAGAGAGAGAGAGTATTAAACGCGTGAACGAAAATCTACAAAGGAATAAAAAGAATAGCGTTTCAGGGACAAAGTTCTCTCTAATATACTGGTGAGATAGAATAAATAGTGTTCCGAGTTCCATTGGATTCCTACATGTATTCGAAACCAAAAGCAAGGATAAATCCATTTTCTGCGACTGTAGAATACAATATAAGCGCTTTCTGACAGACAGTTCGTCCCCTCGAGCTGAGTTTTTGCCGTTCTCCGCTCTCGCTCCTTCTACTGATCTTCCGTTTACTCGCGTCGAAACTTTTGGCTAGCTGGAAAAGTCATGTAAAATAATATGGTTGACGTTCTTATTACGTGTCTGAATACGTGAATGAAATTAAAACTGCGAAGATGCGTGCGTGCGTGCGTGCGTGCGTGCGTGCGTGCGTGCGTGCGTGCGTGCGTGTGTGTGTAGAATTATTTAATGTATTTTGTGACATATATTCAATTTTTTTTACACGCATAATTTTCTGTTTATATACAAATAAGATATCTGTATACGTGTTATGCAGTTGGAAAAATTTAGGCTTTCAGAGAGTCCACTATTTTTTTTTTAATTATTCCCTATTTTGGTCATAACGCTTCTTTTTATTTGTTATGCAGATCATAATAGCTTAGAGCACTGTTTACACACTGAGAAAAAAGAATGGTTGCAATTACTATAATTTACATATCTATAATTTATAGTCATTTTCGATTCCAATTATATATTTTTTTAGATTTATATAGATATTACTATTAATATTATAGTAGTATTTAATAACTTTAAAAATGGAGCTAGTAACCATAATTATTTCACCATTGTAGTCATTAAACATTTTTCTCTCAGTATATTTCATTCCTATCTTAAAATGCTTAATAAATATACTGTATATTTATTAAGATCAAATTGATTGCATCATGCAATCTGCTACATGAATTACATCGTAATTTCTCACCCAGATACTTTCGCGATAATATCGCGCTTCGTGAAAACGTGGTTTAATTAGTGCAGAACACATTATGCAACAAAATTGGTGAAAAATATTCGCAAGTGAAAAATATCCAAGTTGATACGTTGAAGTGGCACCCTGTACTTAAATCGTTTCTCTTTTGGTTCGTATTCGTTAAGGAAACGATGCGTTTCTTTCACATCGTAATGAACACGAAACGAGAATCGCCGACGTCGCTTTATGCCGTTTCGCCATATCGGAAATTAGGTATAGGTACGCATATGCTTGAGGAAATCACTAGTAAAAGCTATTCCGGTAAACATGGAATAACGAAGCTTCCGCTTCAACTGAACCTCCGGGACAAGATAGGTGGCAAGAGGGGTGGGCGGGTGGTACTCGACGGCGCCTGTTTATACTTGGAGGGCGAAATAAGTGAATAAATTTAATGGCGCCCTCGGTTATTCCATTACTTTGAGCGCCGATAAAATTGCATAGAGATATGGATACCGTGGACAACTTTTCCGCCACAATTTCACGCAAATATTCCGCATACTAATATACAGCGAAATACGTCATGATGAAAGGTAACCATTCCTCCCCTGTCCTTCCTCGGTAAAATTCAATTAAATCGCGATTTATAATTTTGTAACAGGCCTGCGTTTTATCGACATTTTATACAGGGTGTCTCAGGAAGAAAGGTCAATATTTTGGAGGTGATGGTATCAGTCGTTTTAAGTGAAAATGTTCATATGAACGTGTCTTATTCCGAACGGTTTCCAAAATTGAATGCGCAGTTATAAAATTATTGTTAGAAAAGAGATTGAGAGTCTACGTATTTTTTCTAATAATTCATAATCCCCAACTGAGGACACATTTTTAAAAATAAATTTTTAAAAATTCCATCGTTTAAACTATACATCTCGGAAACCGTTCAAAACAGAACACACGTTTATATGAATATTTTTACTTAAAATGATCGATACTATCAGAATATTAATTTTTCCTCCTGCAATACCTTGTATAATAAATATTAAAACAATTGACGCAGAACAACGACATATCTGCGCAAATTAGAAAGAATTATATTCGCATCGATATGTAAACTTGTAAACAACTTCTAAATTTGAAATGTTATTTAAATGAGCATAATATAACATGCAAATAAATATCATATTGTTTATAAAAATCAGTGATTCGAAAAATCGTAAAAGGGAAGCGTATAATTAATTATCTTTGTAATAGGCAGAAGCAGTGATAGAGGAGAGACAAAGAAAGGAGAGAACCAGGACAGGGAGATATCGATATTTCTTAAACGAACTCACGCTGTCGTGACGTAACGTTATCGCTTCATCGTGCAATATTGTAATTATACTGCTGTACGTCACGAAAGGCTCAGCAGTTACCTAAAAAAATATGAGGCCAATGATTCGTCTCAGTGAATGACGGTTGCGTTATCCCAATTGTAGCCCTACATTTTAGAGTTTCGAGAACGTGCGTGACTTATCCGCTTCCCCGCGCGCACATAAACCAGTATTACTTGAGCTTATTCTACTCGAGTTTATTGGATTTCTCGTTATTAACGCGGATGTTAATTATTATATGACGTTCTCCAACAGAACACGCTCGGAATTTTATGATGCCCCTGTACATTTAACTCCATTTACATTTGAAACTATTTTCTAAATCAGATTTTAACTATGTTCACAGTCAAATTTTAATATAAGTTTAAAGATATTTGCAGATATACGTAACAACCCTGGTGAAAATAAAAATCGGAGCGTAAGTCGAATGTAATGAGAGAGTAAACGCAGCTTCTAGGAAGCGAAAATTGGAACAACGGAACATACAAGAATCGTAAACGCCTCTTTTACATTTCGTTGTTTCAATTTTCGTCTCCTAAAAGCTTCGTTTATGCTTTTATTACTCTCCCATTACATTCGACTTACGCTCCGATTTTTATTTTCATCAGGGAATTACAGAATTAAAACTGATGACTAAGAAAAAAAATTTGCTAAATTTATACATTTTTTACCAATAGTACACAAACTAAACACATTTACTTGCAATAAATAAATATTTACTCAATAAAAAAATGATAGTTGTAAATTATATATTCATATATAGATACACAGTATAAAAATTTGTGTATTTGTGTTGGAAACGGTCCACTCGTTTGTGTTAACAGTTTGTGTTGAACTTTTTAACATATTCGAGTGTTAATTTAACATAATGTGATTATGTTATTTAAACATTTTTTGTGAAATGATATTCGATGTTTCTTAGTGTCAAAATGACACAATTTATGAGTAAGTGAACAAGTAACATAAAAATAATATGTTTTAAAACGTAAATTCTAAGATAAATGAATGAAATATGTGTTAATATCGTAAATGTTAATTTTTTGAAAAAAAAATGTTCCCACGGTTTGTTTATAAATTGTGTCGATGTTATCTTTCTTTGTATTTATTCTCTTACATAATATTTGTGTTACCTCCTAATATATTCATCTTGTGTAAAATTAACTCAAAAATTTGAGTGGACCGTTTGGGACATGCGATTTATGTTAAATTCAACACATTTTTTCCAACTGTGTAGTCATATTAATTATAGTAGGTATAATTATTATCAAGTGGGATTTATGGCAGTGCTCAGTGTCTTGTTTGCATTCCGGAATTCTGGGAAATGTGTAGTTTGAGTGCTCAAACAGAACGAACACAGAATTCTTGCAAAAAATTCCCATTCAATTCTTAATTATCCCCAAATGTTTCATTTCCAATATGGATTTGTGTGAAAAGCGTAAAGAGATATCTATTTTCTTGCTGCTCTCGTTTCTTTCTCCATCTATTACGTCAATACAGGAATAATTTTCGTTTCTCCGTATGTCATCCGCCAACCGCGGTAAATTAATCGTCTGGCATCCATCGATCCCGCTGTATCTGTCCGTCTATCTGGATCTCTTAATCACGCGACGCACCACGTTTCTCTGCACGCATTTACATGCATCGTCCTCTGGCAGCATAGCGCCAGCTTTATCTCAGATGGAGATTGGCTTCGGACCGGGCGTGTGTGTCGGGTTGACAATGTTATGGATCACCGGGGGAGGGAGGGAGGCGCGGGGGGGGGGATGCGTGCGTGCGTGCATGCGTGCGTGCATGCGTGCGGGCGAGTGGACGGGCGTGCTCGGACAACCGTGTAAGCATTCGTATAACGGTTCGGCCAGGTCCGGCCCTCTTTCGTCCTTCTTCGAGCACGGCGTCTCCTTTTGAGCCCAGTCCTTCGTGGAAGGTGGGCGCCGCCACTAGGTCAAACGGAACGAACACGACGCCTTGTGTCGCTACTACGGACTGCTGGACCACCCTCCGGGTGGTCGTTCAGCCTTGGTTTTACACCGTGTAAAAGCACTTCGTAACATTTATGGCTACACATTTTAAGATCGGATAAGAAAACTAATTTAAAATGACATAAAGGATTTGTAGTTCATAATATACGGCAGTATTATTATATTTAAAAAAAATAAAAATTAGTATTATTATATTTTTTTATTATTTCAGGATTCCGATCGAACCGAAATTGAAACCGAAAATCGTTCCATAACTTTTTTTTTTAGATGAACCGAAATTAAATTTTATTAAGTTTATAATATCAAAATTATGACTAAAATTATTTTTGGTTTACGATTTTTTTCCAATTCTTTTTTCGGTTTTAATTTCTACAAACTTTATAGGGGAAAGTTGCCGAATGCGTACCACTTAACCTATTTTTTATTATATTTCCATTTGGCACTGTTTTGTATGCAAATGAACATTAGAAATTATAACTTGAGGTTTTGGACGCTTATTATTACATGTTTAATTTTCCACCAATAACAAATTAATTTGTTATAAATCTTTTTGTACCATGCTGCAAAAGGTACGATTTAGAAAACCGGTCGCTTAAATCGTACCTATAAGTATTTTTTATCGTATTTCTTTTGAAAGTATTGAATTTATGAATGAAAATAGTTAAAAATATAAGATTAATAAAAGAAATCATTAACTAATACCTAATAATTAATTAAT